>NC_134545.1:98942062-99022062 GCF_050624435.1 Tenrec ecaudatus
ACATTGGATTGACTTTGCGGCTCATATGAGCATAATTCTGGGTGCACTTGGTATTAGACATAAGCAGTTGTGCATATCCGGAAATGATGCATCAGGTGTTTTAACTTTGAAGAATTGTTTCCCGCAGGAGAGACAGACCGTAAACAGTGAACATTCTAAATATGAGCACTGTCTGATGCATTATAAATAAAGTGTCATAACCATCGAGCAAGGAAAGGGCATCGAGAGGGCAGAGTGGGCGGTGGTTGCTGTTTAGAATAGGGAGGCTCAGGCCGCGATGTGAGGTTGAGCCTGACATTGGGAAGACGGGTGGGATTCTGCTGTTGGGGGAATGGAATAGCTGGTATAAAGTTTAAAAGGCAGGAACATGCAGAGCACGTGTTCAGAGCTGGAGGCCCAACAGCTAAGTGCTTGGCTGCCGGCAGAAGGTTCGGGTCCCCACTCTTCAGCCAATCCATGGAAGAGACAGGTGGTGGGCTGCTTGCATAGAGATTACAACCTGAGAGAACCAGAGCCAGTTCTGCTCTGTCCATCAGGCCGCTAGAATTGAGATCAACTGGACACCTGCATTTTTTCTCCCTTGGAGGGCCAGTGGTGGTGGTGGTGGTAAAGAAGTGGGGGGGAGAATACAAATTAAGAGCTGAGGTCAGGTAACTCATAAGGAACCACATCCTGTAAGACCCTGTAGATCATTGTTGGGCTTTTACCCGGTACTTTGAATGAAGTAAAAAGACCATGTAAGATTTTGTGCAGAGCAGTGACGTGCTTTTTAAGGGCTGCATTTGAGGACTTTCTAAACAACAAACAACAACAACAATGATAAGTTCCATGACTAGAAACTCATCTTGAAGAATCACCCCCATACGTGAAAGATGAAACAGCCGGGCAAGTTATTCATTGAAACATCATTTGACAATCACGCCGGCGCTCACATAGAAGAGATGCGTGAATAAACTATGGTACTACCATACAGCGGAGCCGTATGCAATTGTAAACAAGTATGTGAGCAGTCCCTTTGAAGTCACATGAAGTGATTACTTGGATCTAGTGAGTGACAGAGTAAACTACACAAGGGCACTTATCATACATGACTGCAGAGAAAAGAGAGGGACATTAGAAAATATACTTATATTTGCTTCTTTGCATTACAAGGAGTGCAGGAAGAATAAACCAGAAAACGATGTTGATGATTGAAGAGTGGGAAGCAGATGTGGCTTACTTATAAGGGAGTGGCAAAGAGAGGAAGGAGGCATATTTTCTTGAGTTTATCTGCTTTTAATAGGTGGTTTTTAATAGCATGACTTTTAGAACAGTATATATAGTTTACATATTTCAAAAGTCACATTAACAAAAAGAACCCTTCTAAAATAGCAAGTGAAACAAATGAGCCCAACCAAGTTTCAATAGATAGCAGGATCACACGGGGGATGAAGGAGGAAAGCCAGTGAGTGACTCTTGAGCACAGTGTTTTACTCCGTGCCCTTCACCTAGGGGTGGCCGGATGAAGAAATGAAAACCTTTTAAGTGCGCCTTTTGATGGTCTTTTAGGTATGCTGTTAGTTAAAAAAAAAGATGTCTTGCATCGTTGGGGATCAGTGCTCTCAATTCGGAAAATGGGAGATTCAAATATGAAGGGCGTATGGCAGGGGAGAACCCTGCTCAGATACGTTGGAGCTCGAGATACCAGTGTGAGTTTACAATTAGATCTGGAGACAAGCAGATGGACGGACTCAGTGAATTACACTTCGGAAAGGGCCTGGAAGCTAAGCCACTGGAGCAACAGTGACCTCACCTAGCACCCAGATTTCCACATCTGGCTTCTAATATCCCCCAAGGAGAGGGACCAAGGCTCCTTCGAGAAATGGCTGATTCTAGGGCTGTGGCGGAGATAGTACAAGATGAGCCTAGAACTTATTGTTAAATTAAAGAAATGCTCAAGAAAGCGAGGTCATGTCCAAAGGACATAGAACCCGCTCCAAGTTGGGGGTGGGGTGGGGCATCTATTGGCCAAAACCTGGCACTATTTGGGTATCATAAGGATTGAAGGCAAGAAGCTCTAAGGGCGTAGTGGGTTAAGTGTTGGACTGCCAATTGCAAGGTTGGAGGGTCAAGCTCAGCTGCGCAGAGGGAGAAAGCCGAGGCTATCTTCTCCCACGATGCACCACAGTCTTGGAAACCCCAAGGAGCAGTGCTCTGGTGTCCTGTGGGGGCTCCGTGAGAATCAACTGGGTGGCAGTGGGTGGTCGAGGATATAGCCAAAGACCTGCAAGCAGGGGCTCAAAACAGATACTGGGCACCAAGGTTACTTGTAGAGTTATTCACAAGAGCCGAAAGGTGTAGTCAACTCAAGCATCCACGGGCAGACAAATGGCCAAAATGTGACAGATCAAGACAATGGAATGCTAGTCAGCAAGAAAGAGAAAAACCAGAAAGAAACGTGCACCGTGGAGGGATCAATGGGAAGGATATGCACAGACAGTCCCGTGGCTCTGAACAAAAGTCGCACGCATGTGTGGCAAGAACTTGATGTATTTTCCTCATAGTTGCTTATGTAGAAACTACCCTTGAAGATGCCAAGGATTCCTCTGACAGAGAAGGAAGCGCCAGCTTGTCCTTTCGCTGTACCTAGAATAATGGCTGTTAGGGACTCTTGTCTCGCGGGGGATGGGACGGACGGTCTCACAAACCTGGACCATAAAGCTTTCCCGGGTTCGTCCTGAGGGCAATTTACCTCACTGTAGGTTAGCAATACCTCATAAACTTTCTAAGACTCTCAAAGTGAATCTCAAGGTGAGTATAATAGTAATGTTTGGTTTTCGTATTTTTCATGGCTTTAGAATTTGGAAGGCGTATTGGGGAAATCATTATTAATCTGTCATTTTATGTTAACTTTTTTCATTTGATTTAAAAACCATTAGGTAGAGTGTTTTTTTAATAGACTAGTTTATTGGCATATAATTCACATATCATGCAATTAACCATTCACTCATATTAAGAAAAGTGTACAAAATCATCATATTCTATTTCAGAAAATGCTTCTTTTTAAAAAAAAACAATTATTTTATTGGGGGCTCTTACAGCTCTATCACAATCCATACATCCATCTGCCGTGTAAGCACATTTGTACATTTGTTGCCATCATCATTCTCAAAACATTTGCTTTCTGCTTGAGCCCTTGGGATCAGCTGTCATTTCCTCTCCCTCCCTCCCTCCCTCATGAACCCTGAATATTTTCTAAACTCCCCCCCACTTATGTCTTACACTGACCGCTGTCTCCCTTCACTCACTTTTCTGTTGTCCACACCCCTAGGAAGGGGTTATAGATAGATCATTGTAATCTGTTCCCCATTTCCCCCCCCTCCCCTCCCCCTCCTGGTATTGCTACTCTCATTATTGGTCCTGAGGGGTTTATCTGTTCTGGATTCCCTGTGTTTCCAGCTCTTATCTATACCTGTGTACATGCTCTGGTCTAGTCTGGATTTCAGGTTTCTAAAAGTTTTTTAAAGAGTTTCTCTCTATCTCGATTAAGTGTATGGATATTACATGGGGCTTTCTCTTCACATTTAACATTGCATGCTTTTCAAAATTCTGCTGTGAATTTCAAGTGTAAATTGGAGATTGCGATTTAGAAAACTGCTATTTTGGAAATAGATCTGTATCACACATCTATTAGGTAGTGTGAATTGTGATTGTTTTTTAAATATAAGAAATTCCCCTCTAAAGATTTTCTATCATTGATATTTTAAAGAGAAGAAATCTTTTTCTTTAAAATCATTCATTCATGCTGGGTGTACTGCTCAGTCTCTCTGCCCCATGTGAGGGTAAACTTGCTGTCTAGGATTTCCTAGGCTGGCACTTTATGGAAGTAAGTTACCAGGTCTTTTCTCCAGAAGAGCAGCTGGTGGGTTTTAACAGCTGATCTTTTGGATGGAAGCCCAGCATTTTGCTACCAGGATTCTTTTAAATTCAACCATTGAGACGAATGCTCCTTCTGGGTGACAGGGTGCGACTTTGTCTCCTGTAATTTGGGCATGTCACCAGGGGAGAATCGTCCCTGGAGAAAGGCATCGTGCTTGGTTAAGTGAAGGTGCTGTGCAGAAGAGGAGGATGTACAACGAGATGGATGTGCATCGAGTTTGCAGCAGGAGGCTCAACTGTGAGGACGGCACAGGACCTCGTGGTGGTTCATTTTGTTTGAATCAGGTCGCTATGAATCGGAACTGATTTGAGAGCACCTAACAATTACAATGAAAAGCGAGCTTTTATTTTGCTGATATGAGTCTTTGCAAATTTTACTGAGTTTCATCCATGCAGAACTTTCAGGACTAATTAGGCAAAGTGGTACAGTTTCAAGTTAACAAATAAAATAGCACTTTAAACATTACCAGGCCTATGTGACAAAAGCTGCTAAGATTGAATACATTTTCATAGAGAGTTTCCTTTGGGTAAGTAAACTATTAAACCCCATGCTTTTATTTTATTTGTAAAATCATTTTTGGGGTCTCTTACTGCTTCTATAACATTTTCCATACATCAGTCTTAGCAAGTATATTTGCACGTATGCTGACATCATCTTTACCAAAACATTCCCTTTCTACTTGAACCCTTGGTACACGCTCCTCTTTTTTTTCTCCTCCCTCTCGCATCCTCCCACCCTCGTGAATCCTTGATCAATTATATATTGTTACTATTATTTTGTATCTTACACTGTCCGTTGTCTCCCTTCACCCACATTTTTGTTATTTGTTCCCTTCAGAGGGGGCGCCTATATATCCAACCTTGTAAGGTTTCCCCTCTTTCCCCCTTCCCCATCCCTGTCCATCTCCCCTACCCTCATAATATCTTTCCCACTACTGTTCCTGAGGGGTTTATCTGTCATGAATTACATGTGTTGAGAGCTCTTATCTGTACCAATGTGTGTTCTCCAGTCTAGCCAGATTTGTAAGGTAGAACTGGGTCATGGTAGTGGGGGAGAGGAAGCATTCAGGAACTAGAGGAGTTTCGTTGGTGCTCTACTTACTGCACCTTGGTTGAATCGCCCCTTCCTTATAAGCCTTCTGTGGGGGCATATCCAAATGACTACAGATGGGCTTTGGGTCTCCACTCCAACATCCCTCATTCACATGGATATAATTGTTTGTTTTGGATCTTTTGATACCCGATCCTTGATCCTGTTGACACCTCATGATCACACAGGCTGGTGTGCTTCTTCCATGTGGGCTTATTTGCTTCCCTGCTATATGGCTGCTTGTGTAACTTCAAGCCTTTAAGCCCCAGATACCACATCTTTTGATAGTCGGGCACCATCCACACTCCTCACTATACTTGCTTAAAACAACATGCTTTTAAAACTTCCACAGCAGCATGAGCATCATGTATCTCTTTGAAAATATTAATGGCCTATATTGAAAAAAAGTTTCGTAACATCCTGGGCATTTTGTCTCTGGTCAACATCATTGCACTGATGGAGACCTCAGTCCTTCAAATGCAACTATTGCGTATTTTATATGTTTAAAAATGTTACTGACTGTGAGAGGGACATGTTCTCCTGTTTAATTTTTGTTTATTGTCTGCTCGGCTCAACCTGTCTCACTCGAGATCACTTTTGATAATCTGAATTTCTCTAGGTGATTGCTCCTTTATGTCTATGTTTTCAAACATACTCACTTATTGTTGTTCATAGTTGCCTGTAGGCCACCTTCAGCTCATGGTGAGCTTATGTAGAATTAGAAAAGGACAACAAAACAAGACAAAAACACATTGTTTGAGCCCATTCCTGGCAGCTATCGTATCAAGTCACCTCATTGGGTGTTTCCCTTGTTTTTGCTGACCGTCTATTTTGTGAAACATGGTGTCCTTTTCCTTTGGTCTTTGCCGATGAAGTGTCACAAGAGAGCAAGGTGAAGCCTGGCCTTCCTCCCATTTTCAGGAGCCTTCTGGTTGTGTTTCTTCTAAGACTCATGTGACTCGTTCCTGTGGCACATTCAGTCTTTCTCTCCAGAAGCACGATTCAGCTGCATCCGCTGCTAGGGGAAGCTAGCCCCTAACACATCATTACAGGTCTCGTAGGTGCAATTGTACAGTGATACTAAGTAAAGATTATAGTAAAGTTATAGAGAGCATGAGAGATAGAAGAGAAATATTGAAATAAATGGAGTCAGACACATTTGATGGTAGCATGCTCACCTCAGCCCTGCTTGGTAGTTCACGTGGAGGGAGAGAGAGAGTCTTTAATGCTCACCAAGGCTTTTATGTTCTCTGGGGACATGCAAGCCCCCTAATTACAGGTGAAGACATACGTCACAGGAAAGGGCTGTGCTATAGGTAATACAGTAATTGGGGGGGGGGTGATCTAGGGGTATCCATGTAATAGGAAGAGGAGGGTTTGGGGCTACACATGTGGCAAGATGGGCGCATCCTACATACAGGATGGCAGCCTAACTTTGGATGTCACAGAGCTGGTTTGACCTGTTTCCTGGCTCAACTGATAGAGACCATTATCCATAGGGTGTGAACTCCACCTACAGGAACCAAGCTAATGGTTGCAAGCTTCAGGGAGAAGTAATCCATTGTCTCCAGCAGCAAGTAGCAGGCCTACTCCTGTGGTGTAGGGAGACAGCAGTCTGCCTCCAGGGAGGGTCTGACCTCCCCCCACAATCCCCTCCTTTTCTGCCTTCCTTGTTGTTGTATGGTTTCCACACGCACACGGCATGACCGACAAGACAGCGACGCGGGTTAGCTTCACCTCCAGCTTCCTTCTTTTGTCCTTTCGTTTCTGGTTGAAGATGTTCTCTTTGCCACTCTGTAACACTGGGCTTGCTAAATTTAGCTTTATTTTATCTGGGAGCCCCTTCTCTCCGTCATTCCCACAGGATAGTCCCACTGGGTATAGAAGTGGTGTTTGGGTCTTCTTTTCTTTCAGCGCTGGAATCTGTGCTGCTTCCTTCGTGAGAAATGAACTGCCAAACAAGTAGTTTTATTCTGCTGATAACAGGTCGCTTCTCTCTCACTTCTTTCAAGCCTGTGATAGTAGTTAGAGGCACATCTCTAGGTCTTGTCTTTGGCAGTACTACTGGGTGGCTCTGCCAACTTTGGAGTGAGCAGTGTTGGGGGTTTGGAAATGCTGGGTCTGAGTGGCCTTCTATTGAATCAGAGGAGGATGTCATAAAACACCCTACTGCTGTGAGATTCCCAGTTCTGGGGTCCCTAAGCCAGGCTGCCGTCCAAATTTAACACCTGTCAGAATTCTTTGGTTATCTTGCATGGTTCCTAGGGTCACAGGAACAGGGAGAAATGAAACTGCACCATCTTGCAACTTAAAATAGCATTAAAAATTTTAATGTGTGTGTACTACCTTGTCAACTCTAAATGTCACCAGTATTACAGAAAAGACAGAAGTGGTACTAATGACTGTTGCTGTCCCACCCTGCCTGTATTGCCTGAAGGCAGACTCTGCTTTCTGCTTCTTTGACCTTGGACCTGCAGCCCTTGTGAGTTGAAGGATCTTCATTATACTAACTATTCCATGAATGTGAGTTGAACTGGGGCCTCCATCCTGTTGTGTTGACTAATTAACCATTATATTCCTTCTTGCTGTGTCTGTCTATCTATCTATCTATCTATCTATCTATCTATCTATCTATCTATCTATCTATCTATCTATCTATCTAATCTATCCTGGTTTTGTGTTTCTAGAGAACCTTGCCTAATACAGTAGAATTGAGTTGAAGTGCACTGGTATTGGTCATTTTGAGCTGGACAATCCTATGGTTTACTGTTCTTGGAATGACAAAGAGGAATGGTGTTCTGTTCATCAAAAAGAACCTTCAAGATAGGATAGTATCTGTATGCCTACAATGGGCTCAAACTTAACAATGAGGATGGTGCAGGACTGAGCAGTGTTTTTGTTCTCATGTATGTAAAGTTGTTATGAGCTGGAACCTATTTGATAGCACCTAACTGTGTGTGTGTGTGTGTGTGTACTTGTAGGTCATATACAGGTGTTTAATATAATAAAATAGTTGGATATATAGTTTGAAAATAATCTTTACCTCTGAATAATTTGCTAGGGAGAAGATAACTTTCACTTGTTACGTTTTCCATGTGCAAAAATGGCAGAGGACAGCGATCACCGGCTTTCTCTGGCATCCTTATTGCCACCAGGCAGGGGTCATGTATGCCACTCTGCTCCATCCTTTTTGTACCTATTCTGACACCAATTGTTCCTCTCACGCCACTCTATGTTTATGATGGGTTCAGTAATTTATTGCAATGGCCAAATACAATTATAGGGAAGCGAACAGGTGACCACAAGTCAGCATCAGTGAACAGTAAGGTACAATCGTTGGTCCTCAGCAGCATCTCTCCTCATCCAGCAGCCAAGTCTCTCTACAGTCCTTGGCTTCTCAGCCACGGGGTCCCCTGGCTTCTTCCCTGGGGGTCAGGAAGCCAGCCTGCTGCTCTGGCCCCCCGTCTCATAGTCTTGGCACTGCACCTCCACTCTGTCTCATGGTCTCCGTGTCTTTGGTACCACTGGTGGGGCCTCTACCACTTCGGACCGCGCTCTCCAACATGGTCTTCTTCTGACGGTCCTGGGGTTTCTCTCTGTGTCTGAGATGGCTCCTATCCACAGAGGATCGGCTTTGATAGAGGTGATGTCTTTGTCTTTTAGCCTACCCCCACCCCAAAAGAAACAAAGGGGGTGACTTGATTGACATCCTCTACCCAGATCAAGATGAATATCACCTGGATCATGTCTGTCAATGTAGTAGAGAATTTGCTCCAAAATGGCATCATAGCCAAGGGTACAAAACCCAGAACTATCATACATACATCACATAAGGAATTATGGCTAGACCCCAAACCAATCCAAACTCACTACCATCCAGTTGATTCAGACTCATAACAACCCTATAGGAAAGAATAAAACTGCCCCTGTGGGTTTAATGTGTAGCATTTTAATCTTTATTAAATGAGGAATTAAGATAGAAATATCTTCCCCAAACCAAAAAACTGTCAACGAGTTGATTCTGACTCACAACACCCTATTGGACAGAGTAAGACTGCCCTTGTGGGTTTCTGAAACTGTAACACTTCACAGGAACAGAAGGCCTCATCTTTCTTTCGGGGGCTGCTAGTGGTTTGGAACTGCTGGCCCTGCAGTTACCAGCTGAATGTGTGAGCCACTATACTATCAGAGAGATAGATATTCATTGTGCGTCAGAAATTACTCCATGGTATTATGAGTTTCTGCATAACCAAAGCAGAATGGAATTTACTACAGGGAAATAATTGCAAAAGTGTTAGAAAGGAGAGACATCAATGGGAGGAATTCACCCAGAAACCTAGGATGTGCCGTACATATTCACCGCTGAGCCCACACTTACCCCCAAACTCTTCAGGTGGTGCTGCCGCCACTGTGCACGGGGTCCTGCGCTCCAACTGCAGCTGCCTGCTTGCTCCTGCTGCTGGAGCCCAGAGCAGAAGGTCTGTGTCTCTCCTGCCTCCTCATCGCCCCACCATCCACTGCTGGATGCTAACAGCCACCCAGCTCCTATGGGACCTTTGGAAACTTCACGTTCAGGCTGCCGTGCTCACCAGCCACTCCTCGGGCGAAAGACAGGGCTTTCTACTCCAGTGAAGAGTCCCAGTCTTGGAAACCCAGACGGGCAGTTCTGCCCTGTCCTAGCGGGGCGCTGTGAGTCAGCCTGGATTCAGTCACTTTGACTGTGTTCTCAGCACAAAGAAGTCTAGAGAAGGAAAAAAAGGGGCCTGAGAACTAAGAGATTAAAAACAAGTACAGTGGCAACATGTTTTCAACATAGAAATTCATTTAAGTTTATAAATAGCAAAGATTGTGTGTTTTTCATTATTCGTAATGACAGTGACTAAGTCTGCCACATCGTAGGATCTCATAAAATATCAACTTTTTTTTGCCCTAAGGTGCTTTCTAAAATTCTGAAAAATTGCTATATATTTTAAATATAGCAATATATGTGAGAATACATTTTCCTTTTGGTATCTTCAGTCTTTCAAAGTTTAAATTGATTTTGGAAAAGCCAATCTTATTCAGCTTTAATCCCTGGCATATTTTTAATGTGTTTCTCGATTAAATGGCTATTAGTCTACTGTATTTAGTCATAGAAGTGTGTAGATAGAATGAGCTTGTAGGTAGTTTTGGCAATATAGAAATTATGTATCTTAATACAACCACACGTTTCCTGATCCATCTTCTTTCTTTTACAGCATCGAACACTTGGCTTGTTCCAGACACAAAAGGAGCTATTGTGCAAGGTGGATATGGTCACACTAGTGTGCACGATGAAATCACAAAGTCCATCTATGTGCATGGAGGCTATAAGGCATTACCGGGCAACAAGTACGGCTTGGTAGACGATCTCTATAAGTATGAAGTTAACACGAAGACTTGGTGAGTAGCTGGGTGCAAGCCTGATAAGGAGGACATTTGAAGCTTGTTCTACTTGATGTTTGTATAACACTGGTAGTTCGTATTTTCAGGGCGAAATTCTTGGAAGTCTCTTTAGTTCAATGAATGCCAGACTACTCTGTAATGAAGGGGAAGCGCAAAATAATAGCACTCTGCTCCTACCAATACCGTTAAATGATTGCTTTTGAAATAATGTCTGATGCCACAGAAGCATCTTTTTGGTATGCAGTACTTCTGTGTGCTGTGGCCACGTTCTTTCAAACGAACCACTCAATTGAACAGGAGTACTCTGAGCTAAGAAGTGACCTGCCCTGGAGTCTCTCCTTTGTATCCCAAGTTCATTGTCATTTGAAAGTCAAGGAAGTCTTTCTTGACTCTCACTACCTAACTTGATGTGACATGCAAAGCCCGGAAGTAGATTTTCCCTTTGGATTGTTGTACACAATGCCACGTGGACTGCCTTGCCCTGCCGTCTCTTGCACGCGCGTGTGCAAGAGTTTCCTAGGACACAGAGTACTTAGGAGAGGATGTGCTGGGTCTGAGGTGCTTCATATCTCCCTCTGCTCCCGACCTCTTCATTGCTCTTCCCGGAACTTGCAGCCCTGAACACCATACTGCCACCAGCACGCTGAGCGAGCATCTTTTTCTACCACGTTCACTTGACATTTGTGTTTCTAGTTCAGCAAATTGACTGTTCATTTTCACAATGTTCTTTTTATGTTATTCATAACTTTCTTGTTTATTGATTTCTCTGGGTGCCTTAAGTTTTATAGTCATGTTTTTGTTGGACTTATTTCCTTCTCTAAAAGCTGGGAAGTGTTTGAAGACCCAATGCATTCTTTTAAACTTGGAGCATGAACCTCCTTTCAGGATTTAAACGAAATACAGGGTTTCACCAAATCTTAACTGCCAGGCTCCATTCATTTTCAGACATACATATGCTAACTAAAAAAAAAAAAGGAATTAAAAAAATTAAGACTTTTCCATTGGGTAATTTTGCTAACTCTCCATATTTCTTGTTAGTTAACAAAATTTTGGCAGTCTCTATTTTATATACTAAAGGAGACTCAATATTTTTTCTTTTACATAGTTTACACATTGCATTTTGTTTTCCATTTTCACATTTTTAATTTCCTCTCCTTGAGATTTTGCAAGGAGCTTTATGGTTCATTGATCGAGACACTGTGCATTGCTTAGCACATTTTTACGTGTATTTTAGATTGCGTCCCACCAATAAAGGGCAGTTCCTTCGGCACTGAGGAAAGATCCTTCCACAGTGATGATAATGAGTCTAACGATGCTCAGGGAAAGATCTTAGCCGAGAACCCAACTGAGTATTAGCAGAATAAAGTGAGGATGAGAGATTTAGTTGCTGCTCATCACTGCGATGAAATCATGCTCAGTTTCCACAGCCTTCTAGACCTCAGTACATCTCTCGTGAACTTTCGCATGCCAGGATATGACCATCCGTTTTGGGTTGTGCAAAATCAATATCGGAACTTGTTCCTTAGGAGAATTTAATGAAGTAATTTGTCATTTTTGGAACCTTAGGTTTCCAAAAAAAAAGACTGCCAGAATTTTGTTAACTAACAAGAAACAGGTTACATGTAATATGTTATAATATCTTCATGGGTTTTATGTTATTTTAAAAGATTAATAAAGTAGCTTAAAAGCGCTCTGCTCTCAAGTGGCTTGTGACTCGTCGTGGCCCCCTGTATTGTTTCTGACACTATAGGTTTTTATGGGAGCACGTAGCCTCATCTTTCTCCTGTGGAGTGCCTCATGGGTTTGAACCCCCAACCCTGCAGTTAGCAACCCAATTTGTAACCCAGAGCACCACCAGGACTCCTTAATAGACTCCTCAGGGAGCATTCATATGTTTATTATTATTATTATATTTAAAATTCATAACATTTGTACAGTTTGGATACTTTTTGGTTAATTTTTTACAAGCTATATCGGTTCTACTGTTTATCTGACTTATTTGTCGTATTGAAGTAATTTACACATGTCACTATTATGTGTTGACTCTGCAGACTGCTCCTGTATTCTCACTACCTCAGAACTGGCTTTGCTTTTCCGTTGACAGGGTGCGATAGAGCCATTTTATTTAGATCTTAATAAATGTGTTTCTAGAAGAATTTTTATTTTTCAATGGTAAACCAAGATTATTTTGAAGTCATATTTAATGCTGAAGAAAATCAGAAATTACATCTATATTCAGCATCGTAGAATTATCAAGGGTGTCAGAATTTTCAGGTGAATCTGTAAGAAATGCTGAGTGTCAAAAGAAGTGAGACTGGTGTTTCCTCATCAATTCTGAGAACTGAGCAGAACTTTGGTCAGGTTGACTATCGATGACCAGAGTTGGATTTCCAGTGGGGCTAATGAAGGGCCACACTACAATGTACAGGTTTAGCCTGCTCCTTCTAGCTCTAAAGTGTACTGTGAGGATCGGTGCTGGATCATCGCAATCTGTTATTAAATTGTGGTGAATTCTTATAGCCTAGCATACTGGCAGAACCAAAATTAAATTATCTTGAGGAAAAGTACATCATGCAGAACTTTAATTTATTTCTTTAATATATCATATTAAATATCTGGCACAAAATAAAAAATAACCAGACTTTGGAAAAGATACGAGATATAAAAATTATATAGGCATATCAAAGGAATAGAATCTATAATTAAAATCTTCTCTGAACAGAAAATAAATATAAAAACAAATGATTATGAAAAAACACGCAAAATAATTCCAGGCCCAGCTAATTACATGGGTGAATTTGTTAAATATTTAAGAAACACGCATTTAAGAAATCATTAACATGAATCTTTCCCCAAATTCCAGATAACAAAAATAATTATCTTGAGGCTTATGAGGCTAAGATAACCCTAATAAAATATGAAAAAGATATTACAGGTAAGAAAAACTATAGTCCTACTTTTTTGTGAATGTAAATGAAGAAAACATCATTGGATTCAGCAAGTTATGCAATAAATTGGCCTAGCTATAGGGTTAGTTAAAAATATAGATAATTAGTATATTAAAGACATAAAGAAGAAAAGCATTATGTTCATCTCAAAAGATGTAGGAAGAAATTTCGCTCATATCAGCACATGTTCATGAAAGGATTACTGCAGAACTAGGAGCTAAGCAAAATTTCCATATGTTGACAGGTATCAAGTAAACAAATACAAAGTTTCAAAGCAACAACAATAAGCTGCTGCAAGTAAGGTGAAATGGTGAAGGCTTTCCTTCTAGGGTTGAGAATGAGATAAGAATACCAGTCTGGCCACCTCTACCCAACATTGTGTGAGTGTGTCCAGTCAGTTCAAGACAACAATAAGTCAGTAACAAACACTAGATTGTTAACATGTTGTTGCATGTAAGATCAGCATATTAAAAAATTAGTTGTAATTCTACATATCCAAATACTATGCACTTATGGACCGAAAATAATTTAGAATCAATGCAGTTCATGTCATCAACTACTCAAGGAATAAATCTAATGATATATGTGCAATCCCTTTCATGCAAATTTAAAACAGAAATTAGAGACGACCTAAGTAAAAGGAAAATGTATAAATGGATTGGAAAGACTAGAGAGCTCTGATCTTCCCCAATTGATCTAGAGATTTAATGGAATCCCAGACCAATGTGAAGCAGGTACTTTAACTAAAATGTCTAAGGATGTAGCCGTAGCTAACAAACTTGTAGAGAAATATAACTGAAGACCTCTTCCAGGTCTCTACTATCTGTGCAACTACAGTAAGTAAATTGTATGGCCTATATTGAGAAATAGTACAGTAAACAGAAGGGAATCTCACAGATGACTAGATTTACTTTTCGGAATTGTGACAGTTTTTGCACTGCTGAGCCTTCTTTTAAATACGTTGTTCTGTATCAATTGGGCATACATTTGGGAAAAAGTGAATTTTGACTTTAGAGTTTTGAAAAGCAAGGAGGTTACTTGGAGCACGAAGGTGCACCCAATCCAATTCATAGTCCGTATATGAAGACAAACAGATGCTTTGTGGTACTGGAAAGGAATAGTGAAAGTGCCATAGGCTGCTGAAGGACACACTGATATGTCTTAGAAGATGTATGGCCAGAGGCACAGTATCCTTAGAGGCCAGGATGGGGAGAATTCCTCTCCCACACTTAGGCTATGCCAGCGAAGACCAGCCCCTGGAGAAGGACACCATGCTTGGTCAAGCAGAGGAGAGGGGTTAGGGCTCCCAACAGTGGGCTCAAGCCTGGGGACAATGGTGAGGATGGCACAGGACGGGCAGTGCTTTGTTGTGCCCGGGGTCGCTGTGGGTTGGAACTGACCATGGCACCTCACAAAACAACAACCTTCCATCACACTCACAAATTCATTTAAAATCAGTTGTCTCTGTGTGTGTGTGGGCGGGGGGAGGTGGGGGCTTCAGAAAGTTCTTGGGGAAGGTTCCTTTATTGTTTAATTGCATTTTTCTCATGAACTTTTTGAAGCCCCCTTGCGAGTTTAAGCAGAAGGTAAAATTCAATCAATATTCCAGAAGATAACAGGAGGAGAATATCTTCCTGCCCATGGATGAAGAAGGATTTCTGAGAGGAGCCTTACCCGCTGCTATTGTGCTGTTAGTAAAAGGAATCCCGCAGCACTGCTAATTTAATCAATACATTCAAACGCTGACCAAGAGTGGGGGTTCTGTTCGACCCACAGGCAACTTCAAACCCAGGGTAGCTAGTTCTAGGCAAACACTCTTGGGGTTGTCAAGACTTGGAGCTACTCCACCGTGTTTATTTTTATTATTTTTTAATTACTGGTAGTAGGGAAGGATCTACTGTTCAATGGAACTGCACA
Source organism: Tenrec ecaudatus (assembly GCF_050624435.1). Lineage (NCBI taxonomy): Eukaryota > Metazoa > Chordata > Mammalia > Afrosoricida > Tenrecidae > Tenrec > Tenrec ecaudatus. Next base: position 98,957,360 of record NC_134545.1, read on the forward strand.
TGTCTGCAAACGTCGGACAGAGTACAAAGGCAAGCTGCAGCGTGGGGTGCATGTGAAGCATACATTCAACAGAAAATTCTGGCAATAGAAAGAACAACGCATTAACAAGAAAGCGCTAGCCCACTAAAGAAGTGGGCAAGATCCTCCAACAGATACTTTAAAGAGAAGCACAACTGAGGACGGTGACACTCCAGCCCAATTGGCTAAAATGAGGAAGACTGCCACCAGTAGGTATTGTCAATGATGTGGAACGACCGCCCGCAGCTCTCCTGTTTCTCTTCTGGGGGTAAATGATATAACGACTCGTACCAGTCTTTGGATGTGTGGGTCTGTTTAGCCCTGGTGCTGCACCAGCTAAGTGCCAGCTGCTAACTGGAAGGCTGGTGGTTGGAACCCAGGCAGCAGCTCCTCAGGAGACAGGTCTGCTCCCCCAAGCAAAGAGCACAGCGATGGTGCAGTTCTTTGTCCCATGGTGGCCGCGAGTCGGAAATCAACTGGATGACCCAATAGCAACATATTGTTGCATATTCTTTCTATGCGTCAACACTCCTACTTGTATCTAGTTGCATGTGTGTGCTACACATCTTATAGAAACATGGCTGCTACAGTGTTAAAGTACTTCCGTGAAAATTAAATGTTCAGCACTAGACCAAATGAAGATGTTGTTTATCCATCCAGTCAAATGCTCTGCAAGAATGAACATGACCAATTGATTTCTGCATGAATCATGTGTTTCATTAAAACCATGTTGCCCAAAGGAAACCAGGCATGAAAGAAAACACAGTGTATGATTTAATTGATGTCAAGTTCATCCCTAAGGAAAGCAGTGGTCTTAGAGGTTATGTTGATGGTGACTCTTGGCTAGGAAGAATCGGGCAGGGATCAGGATATCCACTAGTAGGGCCACTGGAATGCTTAAGCAAATGTGCTCACTTTATAGGATATTGAACTTTATAGACCTAAAATTTGTATATACTTCGGTGTGTATGTTATTAACCACCAAACCAAACCAAGCCAACAGAAGAACCAAACTCACTACCATTGAGTAGATTGACTCTTAATACTTTATAAACCTTTGCTTAAAAGAGAGGTCTGCTTTGGTGTGAATTCCATGGTTCAATACCATATGCCAATCATTTGTTATAGGTTGTCAAGCCGAAAGAGGGTTAGTTTTTAGCTTGAATGCTTCTTTTGGCCAATGTTGGAGACTGAGACATAACAGGTCAGGCCATTGCACTTGCCTAACTGCTTCAGGAGAAGTTGGGTCTGGCTTCTTAACAGTTGAAGAGTAGGGAGAACAAATAGCCTTGATTCATAAGCATGTTCATTTCTTTAAAACAAGGTTGGTTGCTTTATTGTTAGTATATTTCATTGATTGGCATTCCCTTCTGCTGTACTAATGCCATCGTGAGATTGATGATTTCCTTGCCCTTATTTGCTAAAATATCTCCCAACTTTCTTTACACATATCTGTTTTCGAGCTTCCATGAGGAGCCTGCCTCTTAAATGTTGCTTTATAAAGTAGCTTTATTGGCATATAACCCACAGATCAGTCCGTCAGTCATACTAGGGAGAGTTGTGCAGTCACCACCCCATCCCTTTCCGGATGTTTTCCTCTTTCTCGTCCTCATTGCTGCTCCACCCCGACCTCATGCCACACGTTTCTGCCATCGCAGAGGCTTCGGCTTTCTTGGCCTCGTGTTAAAGTCCTCTGGTGTCCTTGTGTGTCTGCGTTCTGGAGAACAAAGCAAAAACCGCACCACATGGAGCTGGATCCTATTGGGAGCCTGTTGAATATTGCCCTTTGCTACTTTAACCCTTTATTAGCTTGAGCTTTTCTTCTCCAACCACGAGAGGGAAGGTTCCAACCACTCTGGAAAACATTACGTATGTTTCTCAAAAGATACATCAAACTTCTAATTCCAGTTAGATCACTAATTCCTAAGTTAAAAAATCCTTCAAATCACATGTAAAGTGTGTTTTCCTAAAGATGATACGTGCGGTTATATGAAAAGATTTCTTCCAGCTTTGAAAATTCAATACAACGAGAGTTGATATGTTATTAGTTTTTGAGTTTTTGTGATTTCTCAAAGAACCAAATATAGGTATTGGAGACTCTGGAAAGTGGTATAGGACATTTTATTAGCATGTTATTAATTATGTCACATGTTAATAAGTACCAGTGAACCATGACATTCATAATACTTTCCCTGGCGTATTTTTCTGCATGATGAATGGTGCATATCTTTCCCACAATATTTGGTTGACTGTCTGCCAAGGACTAGGTTAGTCAGGGAGCAGGAGATTTAAAATAGCATCAATGAAAACAAATCCCCTGCCATCCACTCGATCATGACACAGGGATCTTAGAGAGGGTTTGCCAGCTCATCTGTCTAGGAGAGCAGGCAGCCTCCTCTGTCTCCCCCGGAGCAGCTTGTGGGTTGCGCCCTCTGGCTGGCTAGGAGTCCAGCCCTAAGCCCACAGCATCACCAGCACGTATTTATATGGAAGCTGAAGAAGTGCAGCGGAGGGAGGATTCAAGTGAGCATATAAGTTACGATATTTCTGATTTTGGAATGTCTAGTTAAAAATCACATACTAAAAATTTAAACAAATTCTATAGTTGTATATTTTAAGGTGGTTTCAATATCGATAGCACATTTTCCCTAGTGCTCTATTAATAGGGATATATTGCACGTGGACCAAATACACACACACATATATAGTTTAAAAACAATAATAACTTGAACACTCCCACTATCTGAACCATGAAGGACATTATAATTTTCCAGAAGTCTTTTTGTGTCTCTTCCTTATCCCCCAGAGAGATAATTATTGTTCTTAATTCTGTGTTAAACCTTGTCTTGCTTTTCCTTATACGTTATTTATCTTCTCTCTGTGAGAAAAACGTTCATTTAGCTAATTAAAAACTTGCATGCATTGTTTAATATGGTAGACTTTCTTCAGAGACTTCCTCTTTTGATCATTTGACAATAGAAATGCATCAAATGTATTTTAAATTGTGACAAATACTTGATAAAGCATGAAAAGAGCACAGGGAATATCAGGTTTCTGCATAAAATAGAGTGGCCAGCGAAGAATTATCTGAGAAGGCATTTTATCAAAGACCTGCAGGAGGTGAGCCCGTGAGCTGTACAAAAGTCTCGGGGACCAGTGTTCCAGGTCAAGGACCAACTAGAACAAACGTCCTGAAATGAGGACTGCGGAGCAGCAAGGAGACTGTGTAATTGGAGTGGATGTCTTCGAGTAGGATGGGGACAGTGGTAGGAGATGACCTTAGAGATGTCTTTGGGAAAGTTATTAAAAGGATTTTAATTTTACTCTGGTGAAAACTGTCTCAGTTACATAGCTCCACTACAGCAGAAAGACCACGAGGAGACAGCTTTAACCAACAGAGGTGCGTTTCCCGTGCTTTAGGAGGCTGGGAGTTGAATTCAGAGCAGTAACTCCAGGGAAAGGTGTTCTTTCTTGGTCCACTCTGGAAGAAGAGGCTTGTGTGTTTGCGTCTGCTTCCTGGGTATCTGCTCAGATGGTTGGTTTAATCTCTTTAATATCTCAAAAGAGATCAACTGCATGCTCTTGCGATGGCTTCCTTTGTCCTCCCTTGCCCTTTAAACAGCTCTGGATTTCAGCAAACCTGTGGAGACCATGAATACCTCATGCTAATGGTCTCCCTCATCTGGGGTGTCTTTTGTCTTGCTTTTGCCTTGTATTAGCCTGAATATTCTTCTTCTTTAGGGAGAGAGATTGACTGGAGGTATAACCAACAGTAATTATACTTCATTAGCATACGAAAGACAAGACACTTATTTCCTGGGGACCAAATTCAATTCTTAGTAGAAACTCTTGGCGGGTGTTGAGGGGACAGGTCTTTCACAGAAGCACGTTGCTACTGTCTTATGCTCATGATACTTGAGATTGTAAGTAGTAAGATCAGTTAGAAGGCTGCCATGAGAATCCAAGAAGATGAAGGTGGCTGGGAACAAGGTGGCACAATGAAAGTGATAAAGATTGGTTGGAAGAAAAAAGGTTGTTTTGTAAATAAATTGGATTTTTGCTTAACTTGTCAAATACTGTAGATACTCATGTATAAGCCACATGTTTCAGCACATTTTTAATGCAGTTTCTGTGGTAAAATTAGGTGCCCTGGCTGATATTCGGGTCGGCTTTATACTCGAGTACATACGGTAACTTGCCAAGAAATGAGATTGCATTCCCCTGTCCAAGTGTAAGGAGCACTGGGCGCACTCGGTAAACAGTGGGCTGCTGACAGGTCAGTGGTTTGAATCCCCCAGGTGCTTCAAGGGAGAGCGATGAGATGGTCTGCCTTCTTAAGAGTTACAGCTTGAGGTAAATCTTGGACATCCGACGGGGCAGTTCTACACTGTCCTGTATTGTCACTGTGAGTCACGGTCCGTTCCGTGGCAGTGACTTGGGCTCACGTGGGGTGGTGGTTACGAGCGGGACTGCTGACCCTAACCATAAGGTTAGCAGTTTGAAACCACCCGCTAGCTGCTCCTTGGGAGAAAGAAGGCTTTCTGTAGCAGTTGGTGTAAGATATGAGAATAATAATAATTTATAATTTATCCAGGGGTCATGAGGGTGTAGGGGGAGGCAGGGAAAAAAGGAGGAGCTGATACCAAGGGCTCAATAGAAAGTGAAACATTTAGAAAATAATGATGGCAACATATATACAAATATATTTCATGCATTCATTGTATGGATTGTTATAAGAGCTGTAAGAGCCCCCCCCCCAATGAACTTTTAATAAAAAACAAAACAAAAAAGTTACAGTCTTTGAAGCTCATGGGGGCAGTCCTACTATGCCCTGTAGGATCACTATAAGCCAGAATTGAATTGATGGCCGTGAATTTGGTTTGGGTTTTTGGTATTCTAGTATCTTTCAGTGGTGTTATAAAGTTTTTCTTATTTGGCCTTTACACATTTGTTAATTTGACCTTTTTTCTTTCATCGCATTAAATGGGTTTTTCTGACCATTATATCTTCTTATGGATATATAACGTATGTATGCATGTAAGCCATTGATTTCTGAATGTTACTTTTATATTGCCTTCTACCTTATTGAATTCTCATGCTGCTTAAGTTAGTTTTGTGCCTCCTCCTGTAGGGCAAGAGTCAACACATTATAGCCATTGAATCCCACGGACTATTATGAACTGAGAGTGAATTTTACATTCCAAATGGTCGAAAAACACTCAAAGTTATTACGCAGGTGACACCCGGAATTAAAACCCGTTGCCTATCACTAAGGTCTCATTGGTGTTCAGCTGTCTCTGTTTTTTAACGGACTGACCTAGCGCTGTGGCCCTCCCGCAGTAGAGGTTGCGCACTTGGGTAGAGACCGTCTGGCTTGTGAACCCTAAACTATGTACAGAAATCGTGTGCTGACAACTGCTCTAGAGTTTCACGTGCCCACCCAAATGTGAAAGGCAAATCAAGATCGTGTTATATTGCAGTGGGTGTGTTGGCTACCACCACCTCTGCACCTTACAGAGAAGGCTCACTGCCATTGAGGTGATTCCGACTCACCGCGACCCTCTATTTGATTTCTGAGGCTGTGAGTCTGTACGGGAGCCGCTAGCCTTCTCTTTCTCCAGAGAAAGCTGACGCGTGTGAGCCCTGCCGTTAGCAGTCCAAAGCTCACTGGACCGTACCATCCGGGCTCGTGTGAAATAGCATTGGAATTAGTAGACATCCTTGTCTCGTTCTACCTCTTAGTGAAAAGTTTTCAGTGTTTCTTCCTGAAATAACATAATGGTGTTTGAACTAAAGTGCCTGTATGTAATCAGTTACACGTTTACAGTTACAAATGCATCAGTTACACTTTTCTTGAATTGTTTTTCTTAAGTTATCTTTAATTGGGAGTCAATACATATATCATTCCATAGTTCAATCACGACAGGCAGTGTTGTACAATGGCTGCCACAATCAGTTTCCAGACATTCTCTTCCTTCCTAGAACCCTTTACAGCGTTCCCTGTCCCTCAGCCCACGCCCCCACCACACTGTACAGCACACCTCCCCAAACCCTTATTCTGCTTGTTGCCCTCATAGGTCCATCAGTCTTGAGTTTCATAGACTGAAAATAGAAAAAAAGATCGCACGGTTTCAAGAGGGTGATCCCCAATGACATAACACAGAGGAACCCTAATAGGAACAAATAAACATACAGAAAACGTTGAAAACCAGATCAGATCCAGCATGCATCAGAGGGTGGGGGATGTCAACTGACAAGGCTTAAATGTTTAGGTGAGGTTTATCCCCTTGATCTTCTATACCCAGGTCCCCAATGCACTCTGCTTCGTAACCCCTTTCCTCCCACCCCTCAATTCTGGCTACAGGAAGATCACTGGAGCCTTATTTCCTATGTGGTTCCCGCAAAGGTCTCTTTGGGCTCCCAATGCCATCCGCAGCCTTCTGCAAACGGATTCTCGCAATTTAGGCTCTGACATGAATTCCTCCTTCGACTTCAGAGAGTGTGGTTTACAATCCTTCGGTGACTGATGAGTGTTTACTCTCCATAGTTCTGTGCATTTTCGCCATGGAGGCTTTGAGGTATATTTTATTTTTGATGTCACAACTTAGAATGATTACTTCTTCCATGTGAATTGAACATCTTGCCCTCATATGGTTACCCTTTTTACCGCTGTGGAAAGATTTTGCTGAGAACTTGGATTTTCTGATGAAAACATACCTACATAGTTCTTTTGAGGCTGGAGCTGACCACTATATATTTTTGTGCCCTTTTGTTTTTAGTCGATGTCAGTGGATTTACGATTTCTATTAAAATGTTTTTTTAAAAACCCTCCCCCGCCCTTTTCTGGAGCAGAGCTAAGCTCACAAATATTTACTGACATAAATGGTGTGTTTATTCCATTTCCGGTGACCATATCTCCTCCCACCTGCGTTTTAAAGAGGCTGGGCCAGGTGTCGGGCTGCTAAGTCTAGGTGGTGGTTCTAAGCCACTGACTGCTCTGACGGTGAAAGACGAAGCTGTCTGCTCCAGTTAAAATCCACAGTTTCAGAAACTGTGCAGGGAGGGCCTTGGGAGCCATAACTGATTTATGGCAGGAGGTTTTGGTAACCCCCCTTTTGTCTTTCTTGTGTATCAGCTACTGTTTCATGTTACTTTCCACCACCCTCTATTTGGAAAACTAGCATGTTGCTTCTCTTCTGTTTGTGGTGAACCAAACCCTTAGGAACTCTGCCATGCACACTTGACCTTTCAGATTACGGCGTGAATCAGTGTTTGCATCCTACTCCGGAGCAGCCCTACGTTTCAGAATGCTTGAATTCTTTTCACCATCATCTGGTTACACGCCTTCCGTGTCATTCACTCTGTCGGTCTCTCTCTCTGTCTTACTGACATCAGCCATCATTATTGTTTTATATGAGAACTTTAATTCCTATGAGTCTAAATTATAACAAGCTCCTTTACTCATCCTTGTATTTCGGACACTTCCATGTGACCCCTTCCGTTTCTCTGATGTTCATCTTGTGACTTCCCTGGGCGGGTGCCTGGTGACAGACTCAGTCGTTGTTGACCTCTTCATGATGGAAATCATTGTTGGGTATAGATTTCTAGGAGAGCAAGTGTTTTTTCCCTAACACCCCAAATAAGTTCCTTAATACTCTCTTGCTCCGACTGTTGCGACACAGAACTTCCTTCTTACCTTATGCTGCCCCTTCCCGGGAAGCTTACCATCTGCCCAGGTGTTTATAGGTATATGTGCCCTGCAGTTTCAGCTCATGTGTCTAAATGGGGTCTATTCTTCATGATTTGTTGGGCTTCTGAAGTCTCTATCTAGGTTCCTTTCATTAGTTCTGGAAAGTTCTCAGGTGTTATTTCTTGAGATCTTGCCACTACTTCAGATGGCTCTTTTTCTGTCCAGAGCTCAGAGTATGCATGTAATGCACACCCTTTCTCTGTCTGTCAGTCCCATAATTGCGCTTACTTCTTTTTGTCTCAGGTTCAGTTATTGTGTGTGGATCTCACATAGTGTAATCTTATTTGTGCAAGCAAAATATTGTGTTGTTTATATAAAAAAAGAGTCTGAGGAGAATATACCTCATGCAATCACTTGTTTTCTTTTCTTCTTTTGGCCCATTTTTGCTGTTGGTTATTTCTTTACTTTTTAATTCTTTTGTGCCTTGTTACTTTGTGTTTCATAAGTTTTTTGCTCCTGATTTTCCTGAGTATTTTTTTCCATTTTATTAGGGGCTCATACAATTCTTATCACAATCCATACATATACATACATCAATTGTATAAAGCACATCCGTACATTCTTTGCCCTAATCATTTTCAAAGCATTTACTCTCCACATAAGCCCTTTGCATCAGGTCCTCTTTTTTTCCCCTCCCTCCCCACTTCCCCCTCCCTCATGTGCCCTTCATAATTTATAGATTGTTATTTTGTCATATCTTGCCCTATCCGGAGTCTCCCTTCACCCCCTTCTCTGCCGTCCTTCTCCCAGGGAGGAGGCCACATGTGGATCCTTGTAATCAGTTCCCCCTTTCCAACCCACTCACCCTCCACTCTCCCAGCATCGCCCCTCACACCCCTGGTCCTGAAGGTATCATCCACCCTTGATTCCCTGTGCCTCCAGCTCCCATATGCACTAGTGTACAACCTCTGCCCTATCCAGTCCTACAAGGTAGAATTCGGATCATGTTAGTTGGGGGGAGGAAGCATCCAGGATCTGGGGGAAAGCTGTGTTCTTCATCGGTACTACATTGCACCCTGACTGACCCATCTCCTCTCCTATAAGGCATCATGAAAAAAATATATATATACCATAGTGAATGAAGGGGGGAACTGCAGAGTGGAGACCCAAAGCCCATTTGTTGACCACTGGAGATCCTGAGTATTTTATATGTGGAAATATTTTGAGTCCAGGGATGAAAGTGGATTTTTCTTAATACCTTAAAAGGCAAAATTGGGCCAAAGGAAGAAAATAAAATGAGTGATTAAATGAGGTGTATTCTCAGACTATTTTTTGATGTAAACTTACATAATTTTGTTTGCGAAAAATGAGATTACATTATTCTCTGACATCTTAAATAAACCATATTCTATTTCTATAAAATATTTATTCATGTCTTTTGTTAAAATTTCTTTGATCATTTTCATTAGGTGTGCATTGGTGACCTACTGTTAGTAACACTTATATTTAGAATTGAGGTCATACTTTGGTTAACAATTTACAAGCCAAATATTTCCCTCCTGAGCTTAAAGCCTACCTGCCGAATAGATTCCATGCACAGAACATTAATGACCCAAGACCAGAAGAGTTATGGGACGATATCAAGGGCATCATATGTGAAGAGAGTGAAAGATCATTATCAAGACTCGAAAAAAAGAAAGAAAACAAAACAAAATAAAAATGAGGGAACAGAAAATGTTAAAGAATGGCTTGAAAAGATACTGTGAAGTCTGGTTATGAAATGTGCGAAGACTCCCGGGAGAACTTGTTAATCATTTCTCAAACCAAAAGAACTAAAGTGAAGATTAATGTCTTGAGTTGCATCGCTGAAGGAGTCTATGTACAGAAAATTGATGCAGGAAACAGCAAAAGATGCTAGAAGGAATGTACAGAGTCATCGTACTAAGAAGTATTGGTTGATGTCCAACCATTTTAATTGATGCTGAAGGAAGAAATGAGAGCTGCATTGAAGATAGTGGCAAAATCAAGGTTCCAGGATCTGATGGAACACCAGTTGAGCTGTAGTAAGAGTGTACAATTTTGGAAGTACTCCTTCATCATGTGAGCGTTTTCCAAAGCGATGGTACAACCCTGCTGAGGGGTGCTGGAGTGATTCAGGGATGCTACGAGAGCAGAGGCATCGTACACTTTGTCGTGAATTGTGGGCTGTTGTACGAACGTGATTTCTATTTCTTCTTCTGAAATGGGGTCAGTAAGCTAAATAAGTTTGCTCTGTATAAGGAAATTTGGAGGACTTCGTCTTGGTCAATTGCGGGCTCATTTGTGTCTATTCTAAAGAAACACAATCAAATGGAATGTGAGAACCCTTGAACATTATCATAAATGTCATATGCTAGTGAAATTTTACTGAAGATAATTTGATGGCAAAAATGAGAGCTTTTACAGGAATGAAGAAGCATGTGTGTGAGGCTACAGAGAGTAATGCAAAAGTGAAAAGGTTTGTGGCAGGGTTGTATTCTTTCATCTTATTTACTCAATCTATTTCCTGAATAATCTATTAGAAAAAGAAGAAGAAGGTGGCATTAAGATGAAGGGAAATCTTATTAACAACGTGTGGTAGTTACATAATCTGGTGTCAATTTGAGACTATTAAGAGTGAAGGGGTGGAGTCTAGCTTGTCAATCAGGTCATAACTCGATGACTTCATTTGGAGGCACGAAGGAGATAAATAGCTCACTGGAGGCCAGATACACTCGCTCCCTTTGAGGTATTCCTGATGACAAGCCTGATGGAGCTACGCTGACGCAGCCAGAGCCCTGGAGCTGGAAGAGCCACGCGGAGACCCACACCAGCACTGAGATGCTTTCACCTCCACTGGATCCATAAGACTTTCCACCCACCGGCCTTTGATCTCCCTGCATTCAGTGTCATTGCATGGCTGTGTGAGTGTAAAGAGGAATTTAGGCACTGGTATCAGCATCTGGGGGTAATAGCAGACATTGGTCCTCGGAGCGGACAAGCTGGAATTGTATGGAGCAGTGTTAGAAAGGCTCTCTGTTAGATTCACACCCAGCTGTTCGATCCCACTTAAACCCACACATTAAGCCCTTTGGAGTTGAGCTAATTCCAATTTCCAGTGACGTCGGTCAGAGTAGAAAGCCGGTGTAGTTTACAAGACTGGACTGCTACATCTGTCCCATGCCAATCAACTGGTCAGTTGGGCGTTTTTGCCACTGTGTCATCACGGCTCCTTTAGCCCCCACTTCTCACAAACAAAACAAAACAAAGCAACAAAACATCCCAGTTCACTGCCATGGCGTCTGTGCTGACACACGTGGAACAGCTGGTGGTTTCAAACTGCTGACCTTGGGCTAGCTGCCCAACATGGAGCTCCGCATGCATCACCAGTGCTCCGTTAGCCTCCACTGAGAGCTGGCTAACTGACTGCCCAATGGGGCCATTGATTGCCCCACAGGCACGATGAACTCAATTTGCATGTGCTTTCAGAAACCCTCTTTGAGGTTAATCGTTCAACGTTGTTCTGACCCCCGTGGTCTCTTAAGTTTTGATTTTGTCTTCCCTAGGAATCACTCAGGGCTTCAGAACAATCCAAAGGGCTCAAATCGCTTCCGTCTTGGCTCAGAGAAACCGAGGCACCGTTAATGGCTGGCATAACCACCAGCTCTCGTCTTGTGTGGGGGATTTTGACTTGTGAAGGAAGCACAGTGTGTACCTCTAAAAGATAGTGGCTAATCCATAATCCATATTCAGAGTGACATACTGGCTGTCCTTTTTGAGTGGACCTGTTTCCTACTTGGGGCAAAACCTGTCACCTGCAACATTTGTTTGCTGTGAATTGCATGGGCCACGACTGGCCCCTTTGGAACTGGTTCCCAGAGCTCTTGGTTATCTCCTAGCTGGGTTGTGGTTTAGCTATTGCTCTCAGGGAGCTTTGTGTTGTCTTTGTATAGTTTACTATGAAAACCTTCATTGATTTTGAATGCTCCTTAGGTTTGGTTTTCCCCAAACCTTGTTTCACATAATGTCAGTTCCCTTGGAAGAGCTGTGGGACCACCTCTTCTCCCACGCTTTGTAAGGTGACCCTCCACCCTCGTGCATCCAGGGGGCTGTGCGGGAGCAGTCGTTTTAATCTTCTCCATGGGGGTCTTCCTTTGCTCCACAAGTCAGCTTGAGCAAGAGCGCGCAGGGTCCCAGTCGACTTCATTTGCTTCACTTGGGCTGAGCGTCCACTATGAGTGGATGCTGAATGGAGGATGAGCTCTCAGCCCTGTCAGCTTCTCTGTTCTGAAATAGAACTTCTGCAGCCTCGTTGCTGGGGTCCTGGCCATTCTGGCCCCCTGGCCCTCTCCGTGAGATCTTGCTGCCCTGGGCGGGATGCTGGGTGGGCAAGGAGCCCTGTGTTCTTGCTGTCACTCCCTTGGGGAAGAATGAGGCGAACAGGAACAGCTCATGGGGCCCAATGCCCAGGAACCGCCCTGCTACTAGGGAGATTTCAGAGATGTTCTTGAACACATGTTTCTTCATTTGCTGTTGCCTTTAGTACAGGTACCTGAGATCTTAAGTGAGTTTTTCCGAAAACATATATATATTTTAACCAATGATAATTTTTTTTTCCTGTGGAGGGAAGGTTTATGGAATTTCTCATAATGCAATATGAGGCCAGCCCCATAGTCTTTAAAACAATGACTATTGTAATCCAAGGTTTGGGGAATGCTATGCTTATCATAGTTCTATTACAGATACTCGTTTTAATTAAGTTTCCATGCTGATCGTTTGTAGCAGAGATTTATTTAGAGAGGTTATAAGGGATTGCTTCCTAATGCCTGGCACCTTTATCACATTCCCTTTCAAAAGGTCAGATGTGACTCTGAACATATGTGTATCTTATTTTCTCCAGGATAGTGCTTTAATTAAAAATATAGGGCATTTGCATTCATTTTAATGCCTCTCTAAATGTATGTGATTTTCAACTGCACCCCTGACACATGGTTGTGTGGATATCTGCCGCAAGGTTGAGCAAAAGAAAGCTTACACGTGACTACAAATGATGATTTTCTTAAAAAAACAAAAATAGCAATAACAACAAAAAAAGCAATAACAAAGAGTAAAATACATGCTATTAGAATCAGAACATCAGCAATGTCTCTTTCCATTCTTTAAAACCTGGAGGTTGGCTATTTAGTTTTCTATTTAATACAATTTGATTGAGGTTTTGGGCTGTTGATATGCTTACCAACGCATGAATATTATACAGGCACTCCCAAATTTATGAATGCTCTGTTCCTAACGGTATCTTTAAGAGTTTGTAGGTACGTCTCACCAGGGGCACAGGGCTATTCCTGAGCCTCACTTTCGCGCAATAAAAGGCTCCGAGCCCTTTCAATGATTTATAAGCTACATAGGCAGCAAGTGAAGGAGGCTGCAGTGAAGAATTAGTGCCAGTAGAGGCTGACTTAATATCTCCAAAAGAGGGCAAGTTTACATAATACTGAAGGGCAAGGAGGACTTATCCTTACATCTGATGTTCATGACCAGGGGCCTGCCCGAACATCTATAAAAACATCCAAAAAACACATCCCGAGGTCTAATATGAGTCTTGGAGTTTTACTTGACTACAATTTGGGATACGTTTTATTCCATTAACTCTTGGCTTCTTTTGCGGTGTGTACACTCTCTTGTTTTAAGAATACTTACTTCCCGCATGTCTCCAGGGACAATGAATACACAGTATCAGCTGTTCTGAGGACCAGCAGGTCTATTGCAGGTTGTGTTTCCACGAAACCCTTTTAAGGTACCACGACTTCCAAAATTAAAATCATATAATGTCCGGTGAAGATCATTTACAAGTTGTTGTTGGGGGAGGAAAAAAGGCATGTGGCGTGCACACCTCCAGGGAAAATTCGACGTAGGAATTAGCTCTCTGATATAATCTGTCTAAGCAGGCAGGTCACCTTATCGTTTGTAATGCCTTTTCAAATTTTACTCTGTAGGACGGTTCTGAAAGAAAGTGGGTCGGCCAGATACCTTCACTCGGCTGTTCTGATCAACGGAGCCGTGCTTATCTTTGGAGGGAACACTCATAATGACACTTCCTTGAGTAACGGGGCCAAGTGCTTTTCTGCCGATTTCCTGGCATATGACATAGGTAGGTACCCGTTAGGATGATGCCACGCAGGAAACAGCAGACCTGTGCCGTGCCGAGGTTTGCAAGTACCTCCATTGACTTGTGCTCAGTTCATTTTCGAGGTGAACTCGCTGAAGGATTGTGAATGGACTTCTCTCTCACTGCAACCACACACAGGCCCGAGAAAACAGAAGTGTTCGGGTGAGTCAGGGCAGAGGCCAGGCCAGAAAAGTCTAGATTTCGAATATCCTTTCAGAAAGGAGCCCAGCGGCTCCATGGTTAAGCACTTGGCTGCTTACCAGAAGGTTGGCTTTTCAAGCCTAGCAGCTCTGGACGGGAACTCGTGGCTGTCTGCTCCCCATGGAGATGGCCCTGTCATAACCCGGTAAAGCAGTTCTGCCTTGTCCCACGGAGCCGCGAGGAGCCAGGATCAACTCAGTGGCACACAGCCCCAGAGGTTCAGTGGACAAAGGAGGCTCATGGCGTTATTCCCATGTTATTAGGTCTGCTTTCACTGCTACAGTTTTGGGATGTAGACAGTAGATGCTGTCATACAGGTGAGTTTTCTAGCATCACTGAGAGCAAAAGGAATCCCGAAGTTTGAGTGGTTTGTTCTTGGTGTAACGTAAGTGTCACGAAGTAGTTTCCCGAGGATTCCAATATTTACCAGTGAGGGGTTTCCACGGCTTGAAGTGTATTTTTTAACACTGAAGTGAGCCTTGAGATGATATGTCAGTATAATGAAATGAGTAATTATTCCAGAGTTTTCAATAGGCCTGACATAGAATTACGATGCTTATAATTACAAATGGCAGTCATTTCTGAGGTAGAAAGTTTAGGTAAATTTCAGAGAAAACAAGGGTGAAAGACCACTCAGAGCTAGATTGATGTTATTTTTTCTTCAAAGAGATAATAGAAACATGAAAATGTAATTTCCCGAGTTAGATTAGTTCAGAATAAGGTAGGAGGTAGCCTTTCTGTCAGAAATACATCTTGCAGCAAAACAGAGCTGCTGAAACATCAGCTGAGGTGGGACTTTTAATAGAATTCTTAAAATTGCATGGACATGACAGCTGTACTGATGGTGTTGATTAAAGACAAAGTTTGTAAACAAAACTAAGAAAAGTCATTTCATATTTGAAGAAGGAATACTAGATTAATTCATTGTGCATAATAACATGCATGGTTATTTAATAATACAATGATGTTGTACTTGAAACAAACAAAACCAAACTCATTGCCATTGATCGAGTCAGTTCTGACGGACAGAGACCCTATAGGACGGGGCAGAACGGCCCCTGTGAGTTCCGAGATTGTAACCCTATGGGAGCAGAAAGCCCAGCCACCTCCCTTGGAGCTGGTTACAGTTCTCAAAGTGCAAATCTTGCAGCTCCGCGTGTAACCAGTATCCCACAAGGGGCCTCTTTAAGATCCCTTAAATGGTTTACGAAACATAGATATGCTTTTGAACAACTTAGAGGGACAGGTATGTATACATATATGAACCCCTCACTCCCCAAACAGAACAAACAAAACAAAACACAACAGCCAAACCAGTTGCTGGCAAGTTGTTGCCGACTCATGGTGGCCTAGGTCTTTCCGAGTAGACAGGAGGTCTACTCTGTGGTAGGCAGAAGGGTTACCATAAGGTCAGATCTGCTCCATAAGGTTTTCTTGGCTCAATCCCCCCTCCCCCAGTTTTATTCTCATATAATTCACATATCATCCAATCCAATAGTTCAGTCACATCAAGAAGAGTTGTACAATCAACTTCACAATCACTTTGGGAACATTTTCTTCATTCATGTACTCATCGTGATTTGCTTGCCCTGTCCCCGCCACCTCCCCTGCCATATCCCCAGGCAACTATTAGCTCCATTGACTGAAATCTTCATGGCAAGGAACCCTGCTGGGACAGTGGTTAAGCACTTCATTGCCAAGGGAAAGGTTGGTGGTTCAAATCCACCCGCAGTAACTCTACAGAAGTGATTTGGTGTTCTGCTCCCCTAAAGGCGACAGCCTAGAAAATCCGACGAGGCAGCTCTACTCTGTCATCCCGGGCCCTTTGTGAGTCAGAACTGATCCGTGGCACACAACAACAACAACAGCCATCTTTGTGGGAGGATCATTAGGCTATTCTTTAATGGGGCTTTGGGGTGGATGCACGCCTCCAACAAGGGCTGGGTGAACCATGTGCAACACCCCAGACTCCTCTGATCAGAAGGAAACCATATCGAATCAGTTCTGACCCATAGCTCCTCGCTAGGACAGATTTAGAACTGCCCCGTTACCAAACCAAACTCACTACCGCGGAGTTGATGCTGGCTCATAGCGAACCCAGAAGACAGGATAGACCTGCCCCTGTGGGTTTCCAAGACCGTAACTCCTTACAGGAGTAAAAAGCCCCGTCTTTCTCCCTCAGAGTGACTGGTGGTTTGCAAATTGCTGACCTTGTGGTTCACAGCCAAACGCTTAACCACTTTGCCACCAAGCCTCCGGAACCGCCCCATAGGGTTCTATAAATCTGTACGGAAGCCGGTCGTCACATCTTTCTCCAGGGGAGTGTGGCTGGTGGGTTCGGAGAGCCAGTTGAGCACTTAACCACTGCACCACCAGAGCGCCTTTCATCCGCGTGCCCATGCATCGCTGCCAAAGGGCTTCTAACTCATAGTGACCCTGTAGCACAGACTAACTGTTGCCTGGTGTTTCTGAGACAGCGCATCATACGGGAGCAGCCAGCCTCATCTTCCCCCCTAGAAACGGCTAGTGAGTTTGAACTGCTCACTTTGGGGAGCAACCCACTCATAACCCACTGCTCCACCGACAACCAAAGTTCTCTGTCCCCATAATTTGTCAGAGGACAAGTTGATTACCATCCTGAGGCTCAGGGCAATGAAGTGTATGAAGGTTTTCAGGAGGGCTTTGGAAAGTTTGTGGGAAAAAATCCATTATCTTGAACTAATGTTTTCCACAGACGTTTTGATCCCCGCTCCTATCCCTGTGTTTCTGTACCTCAGGGGCACAGACCTGGATCCGTCACGGTGGTTGACATTAGTTAAGTAGTGCCTGGGGACACAGGGTCAGGCTTTGGACTGCTAACCGAAAGTCTGAACTATTCAAAACCGCCAGCTCCTCCGAGGGAGGAGAATTCACAATCTTTTCTCAAAAACCCAACTCACAGTTCTAACTGTGAGCTGGAATTGATTCGATGGCAGTGTTTTTATTATTATTATTAAATCATTATATTGGGGCTCATAGAACTCTTATCACAATCCATACATCCATCTATTGTGTCAAGTACATTTAGTAAATTTGTTGCCCTCATCATTCTCAAAACATTTGCTTTCTACTTGAGCCTTGGATATCAATTCCTGTTTGTTTTTTAACATTAGTTATTTATACATAATATTATCTATTAAACCATGATGGTTAATAATACAACGAACACTGATATCCACCATACTATGTTATATAGTAGTACATAGTAATGTATAAGGAGGTTGGTGGTGGACTAGGCTTGATGGTGGTGGGTTGATCATAATATATAATGAACTGAACTCCCCACGGAAGAACAGCACTGGGGACAGAAATCTAACCGTGTGGCTCATGTCCTCCCCTCCTTCTGTTTTCTCTCCTCCTCTCCCATCATCGCCCTCACTGGGTGTGTGCAGAGTTCAGCCCAGAGAGCATCAAATGCCCCCTCGCTGTGGCCTTCGTTTGCATTTTCTGAACAACTGGAAGGTCAGCCAGTCTTCATGTGACTCTCCGTCAGTGCTTCTTCCTCTTCTGGGAAATGCCTGTTTCTGTGTGGCGTCCATTTTCCTCTTGTGAGCCATGGTGGGCCAGTGGGTTCCCTGCTGGCCTGCTAACTGCAAGCTCAGGGGTTTAACTCCACCCAAAGCTCAGGCTGTCTGCTTTGGTAAAGATGAGCAGCCTCAGAAACCTGAAGGGACCGGTCTAGTGTGTCCTGTAAGGTCACTTTGCGTCAATGGGTCTTGAGTTGTTGTGCTAACAGTGAAGGTGACCGTTTAGGAATGTGGAATCATCTGTTCTTCCCTGTAATGGTTTCCAGGTCAGGGGGTCCGCATGGCCAGTCCAACTTGCCCATCTGCACTCATTTTTCTTGTTTTCTCTGCTGATGCTTCGGACACTGGGCTGACCTGTGCCTCAGAGGTTTATGGGCAACAGACGCGTCCGTGGTCTAAAGTGCAGAAAGGAGAAAGCTTTTCAGTGCAGCGTAGCAGTCTTCTTCTCAGAAAGTGAGGCAGATGCCGCCTTCATCCCTTCCACTTCCATTCCCATCGTGAGAATCTTGCCATTTGTCTTTGGTCAGCTCCACAGGAGACCGAGTGATGTCGCTTCCAGCTATTCAGCCAGATGCTCAGCTTATGTTACATTTGCTATGGAAGGGGGAAACGATTTTGTCAGGTTGTTTATTTTTTTAAAAAAATGGACTTACAGGAATTCTTTACACATTCCTGATATTAATCTTGGGTTAGTTAAATGTGCCACTGATGTTTCTCTATTAACATCTCGCCTTCTTGCTTTCTTTAATGCATATTCTGGTGAGCACACATTTAAAATTTTTAATGAAAAAGTCTAAAAGACTTTTTCAGTCTTTTTGATTTACCCACCCCCCACCTTTTCTTTTGGCTGTCTTTAAGATTTTTCTTTCTTTTAAGTCCAAGGACAGAATGATGATATCCTGGATTAACTTCTAAGAATATAAGTGATAAGCTATCAGATAATCCTGTTAAGCAGGAAATTACTTCAATTTGATAATTAGAATGTTTAATATTATGTCATTTTAAATCACCTTCTGGGTTTTGATGACGAAATTGGTATCCGGAAGCACAAGTCCAACCTTTTACTGTGGACACCCAGAGTCCTCTTGGGCAGGATGGGAGGTTGTCCTGCCTGCCTGCAAAGTCAACACTGAATGCACCCACTTGTCTTGGGGACTCGTGTGAATCCAGCGAGTCATCAAACTGTCTCCCTGTAAAGGCCCCTCCCTGCCCAGCTAAGCAAGCAGCTGGCTCTCCCTTTTTCCCTGTAGATATCTTGAGTGGGAGTCAGGCCTCACGTAGGTTGTCCCACACCTTCAAGGACACACATTTCTACATTCTCTGGGGGCAATTGAGGAACTCCCTCCACAGAATTGAGGTGTAGAGGGGCTCACAGCAGGATTGTCTCTACATATCCCCTTCTCCCCAAGTGTCCCCCCCTCATTTAAACTCTTAAACTTTTTGTATCCACAAAACGGGAGAGGAGATTTGAGAGTGTGGCAGAGATACGGAACATTTCTAGGAAAATGTGCACACGGCAGGATGGTCTTGGATAGCACCCGTCTTACATGCTAGGTCTTGGCAGAAATTTCAACGTGCTGTCAAAATCAGCTTGATGGCAGTCCTTGTGTGTGCGTGTGTGTGTGTGCGTGGGTTCATTGTGGTATGCTGCAAGTTGTTGGGTTTGTAAACTCGACTATGCATGAGAGCGAGGTGACTACAATGTGTGCATTTTGCTGTTTGGAACTTAATCCGACATTAAGTAGTGGGCGTAGCGCCTAGCTTTTCAGGGAGCTAATCGAATGGTGATTTATTTTCTAAGAGATGCTATGGAGCTTCATTTTTTTGTTTTCCTGTCACACGTTAACCAAGATGTGACTGATACATGTCGTGTGTTGGGTGGGGTATCTTTTGAAGCATCGCGCAGTCATGAGAGGCCCTATAGTTGACGTGAGAGACAGTCCCAGGAAAGGCTGGCGGTGGGGAATGGAAATAACAAGTGAAGGAACAGGGAGAAAGTGCAGAATCAAACTAGCGCCCCTTGGGGGTGAATGGAAGTCATCCTCTTCAAAGACCGTTTCTCCTTGCTGCCCCAAGCGCAGAGAGAAACAGCTGCAGCATCTGAATACCGGCTGTGTCTGTGTCGATTATAACTCGATGCTGCAGATATGAATTTGCTGGCACTTTCAGCCCGGCCTGCCCAGGGGCTGAGCATGCTACTGGGCAGGCATTTCTGGAAAGCAGAGAGGAGAGCCCGGGGTACCGGCGCAGGACTCGCAGTCGGCTAAGTCTCCCGTAGAGCGCAGTGCAGCGCTGTCAGTAAAGGTGACCACATTTGTTTTCTTAGACTGTCAGCTTCTGAATCGCTTCTAGACAGCAGTCTTTAATGTCGTGAGTGGATTGCATAGTGATTGAGGACAGAGCAGACGCAATCCCACGAGGAAGAGGGAACTTGTAAATGAAATCAGAGGAAGAAAAGCATCTCTCTTTACAGACTTTTAGTGGACGAGTTAAGGGATGCTGCTGGCCCTGGGGAATAAGCATTGGGCCAGGACCTGCAGAGTTATCCGTTGGGACCTACCAGGTGCTCTGCCTGAGGAAGAGGAGGGCGTCTGCTAAAGATTTACTCTCCAGGACACCCTAAGAAGTGTTTGACCCTGCCCTGTATGTAGGGTCACTGTGAGTCCCGATCAACTTGCTAGCAGTGGGTGGGCTGGATGCCTTACAAAGCTGGAAGGAGTTTCCAGTCGGTCCTGGTATAAGCTGTAGTGTTAAGCGAAAAAAGAAAAAATAAAAGAAAATTTCAAAATAAAAGATGGCCACGTTCCTGTGTCTGTGAGCAATACTTTCAAAACGAAATGTTTAGGCCGAGTTGACCAAGAGGGTGCGTGCATCTTCTTCCCTGAAACGATCATCGTGAATGAAAGGATAATTTTGGGAATCATCGTAAGCCT
Source organism: Tenrec ecaudatus (assembly GCF_050624435.1). Taxonomy (NCBI): domain Eukaryota; kingdom Metazoa; phylum Chordata; class Mammalia; order Afrosoricida; family Tenrecidae; genus Tenrec; species Tenrec ecaudatus. Next base: position 98,977,952 of record NC_134545.1, read on the forward strand.
CCAAAGAAAGCTAGTCGACCGGGGAAAAAACCCCAGAGAAACATCACTAATTAGGGGCAGATGAGAAAGATTGTTGGTAGTATCTCCAAAGTTGGAATCTTATTACAAAAGCGTGCAAATGGTTAAAATAAACTTTTCTAAAACTTTAATCAAGTTTTCAAAATCTGTTTTTGGTTTAACATACACATACTTTGTGGGCTTTTTATATCCCTATGTGTTTCAACCACCCAATTAAGACTGACCTGTGAATTTGCCTTTCAAGTGGAATATTAAAAAGAATCTTTACAATGGGTCCTTAAAATTACAGGTGAATAATTTCAAGGAAAAATTGGTGTATGTGAAGGAAAATTAGCCAATGTACTGTGTACACTTTTATGCATATAGTAAAGTCTCACAAAGTGTTAGAAAGAATGTACACTTTTTTGCATATAGGAATATAAGCAGTTTGTCGATTTCAGCTTAAGTTCTAATATACTTGTATGACACTTTGGAGGTAAATAGTTTTGACCACACAATTCTGACTGCTGAAATTTGGAATTGAGGCTACAGTAACTCTATCTCCCTGATCTTATATATCTGTGCAGTTAGTAAATGAATATTCAGTACCTCACAGTTCAGTATTTTACCTGTGTCCCAGGGTGTGTGTGTGTGTGTGTGTTTCCCTCTCATTTAATCTTTATTCTTGTGTGACTTTTCTCTAGGTGTGGAATGGCACTTCTGTAAATTTCCGTGGCATCCATAACCACCTGGAATTTGCTTCCATTTGTCTAGCCCCGGACTGTTGATCAAGTGAAAAATGGCCCGAGTCCTCTCGAAATACAGTTTCTTGTTGGCAAGAAATATGACTCGTTCCGGTTAGATATACTAATAGCCATGAGGGACTGTGTAATGTAAGGATGAGAAAACTACCTGTAAACAGCGATATTAATTTAGTATTTAGCTTTAAGGCATTTCATCCCTTCTGCATCTTACAGGAAAACCAATCTGTGTTTTGCAGAGAATCCTGATCAAGAATGTGAGAACTCAGTAGCAGAGTTTATCTAGCTCAACCTTCTGTTGCGTAGTCACTGCGAATGCGGGCGAGATAAGCGGAACACCCATTTCTGCCCAGAGCTCTTATCTATTTTTCTCTCCCCGCTCCATAGAAAGACCTTGCAGGTGGGCAAATACCATCAGCACGCATGAATTACAAGATCCGTAGCTGCTTTCAGAAATTCTCAGGTTAAATTATATTCTTTCTAACACTGTGAGTGAAAAGCATTTCCCTGCTCTTTTCAGAGACTGAAGGGAAGTTCATGTTCATTGTGCCGTGTCAGTTGGGGTAGGTTTGATTATACGGTTGTAACCAGTACTGCCACAGGTGGGTTCTCTGGAAAGCCAAGCCCGAGACAGCGTTCTGTTCTGGATCACCATCTGTGTAAGGGAAGGGGCTGAGTGAGGCACGGCTGGGCAGAGGAAGAAGTCAAGCTGTGGGGGAACTGTGGGATGGAATGGACCCTCCAGAGTGGATTTTCATTAGGGGGGAAATAGCAAGGTCATTCTCAGGCCAGAAATATTTTTCCTTTGGGTACCAGGACTTGTGGCTAGGAGTGACTTTCACCTTTGGGTGCCTAACAGATGAATTCTTCTTGTTGAGGACACAGCACCATTGGAAGATCTTGTATTTACGGTGTGGTTTGCAGCCCGGGATTCCCACTGTACCTGCCTGGAGCTTGACCACATCTTGTGGGACTTGATCCAGGAGATCTGCTCGTAATGAGATCTCCTTGCTGTAAAGTAGCTTTTCTGGTTATGTGGGATTCCTCGCTGAGCTCCCAAACATTCTCTAAGTCCTCTGATAGTGGTGATGATTAAAAAATGCTATGGATAGAAAAAACAACAACAACCCCCTACTCAGGATATTTATTTATTCTTATCATAATGAACTGTTGGCCTCTCCAGGGCTGATGGCCCAGTATATCCCGCTGGTCATTTGTGGGGTCATCCTTGATCTCTTGCTGTCAGAGTTCACATCTGGGGGTAGCAGTAGGCAGATCGGCTCTCTTATGAAGGAATTCATGCTGTTGGGATTCTGATTAGCTTCCATCTCTTCCATCGTTTTCACTTTATGTGCCCATTGGGCCAGTAGTATATGCTAGATACTGGCTTAGGGTAGCTTCCCGAAATAGTTACTTACTTGATAATTTAGTGCCTTGTACCTGGTGATTCTCTCAAAGCAGTCACATGTGGAGTTGACATCACTAGGCTCAACAGTATCCCTGCGTCGACCTGTTTTTTGCATGTGGGTTGTCCTTGAGAGTGTGTGACCTTGAGTGGACCTGCCTCCACCGTGGCGGCAGTGCCTGGAGCAGCTTGCAGCTCACACTGTTTGCTGACAGTATTTCCAGTAACTTAGGGCACCGATCTTCCCTGGAATGATGATCTGGGAGCGCATATCATGTTCATCCTAAGTCCTCAAACTTTACAGTACTAGTTTCAATAAAAATGTATTCATCACTTAAGATACACATCCATTGTAGTCCGGCAGTGCAGACTTGCCCATGGTCATCTCTTAGGGACTGAGCGTGACACAGAACATACTAATTAATGATCACCTTTAGACGGAGTAATCGAATACGCATTACCTTACATTAACAATTAAATGATATCATCTAGAAATAAAGTGTTCCTTCAGTTGGCTATATTTCATCGATGAAGCAAATCACATGGCCACACCCACATTTTAGAGGATGTGGAAGTATAGTTTCACCTTGTGCCTGAATAAAGCAAAGCGGACTATTATTAAACATTACCATTAGCCGTCACAAATACTGTCTTTAATTTTTAAAATCTTTTAGTATAATCGAAGTAAATGCCTTGAAGGTAATAATAAAGCTTACTCTTTCCACTACATACATTAAAAGGCAAAAAACTTCTAGAAGTATAATTGGATTTTCTTATTGCTTATCTGAATTAATTGATCTCATGTGTAATTAAGTTTTTATTACTATACTTTAATATTTCTGTTCTATGGGGACTTGTGTACTTTATTATCCCATTGTTTTTACTTTTATGATACTACTGTTTATATCAAAAAAGGATAAAAGTTCAAGTATGGTTCTGAGGAAAAGTAGTTATTCATATGGGAAATAATTAAAGTAGATCCCTACAGTTTTAAATGGACTGAAGATAATAAACATGTACAACCTTTACAAGAAAACCGAAGAGGCTAGTAAAACACAAATCATAAGGAAAATAATATACTTAAACAAATAACAACATAAGCTTTCTGTATCATAAACCAAGTGAAAGACAAGATATAACATGGGAGAAGAGATGGTAATGCATACAACCAACAAAATATTGATAGCTATAATATTTACTTTAAAATATTTAAATGATTTAAAAAATCAAATACAAAAATGGGCAAAAACTTGAACACTAAATTGATAGAAGAGTAAAAACAAACGGTGTCTATTCATGAAAAGATGCCTCATCTTACCAGTATTGGAGAGATGCAAAATAAAGCACTCGTCCGAGGCGTGCGAGTGAAGGAGTCTGGTAGCGTGCTGTGGTGGTGCGCGTGTGCAGCGCTTGTGTGAGTGTCAGTGGGTTCAGCGACTTCGGGGAGAAATTTGACTAACTCTGGTAAGTTGAAGTGGTGCTCCTACTTAGCCCTGGCAAGTGTCTTTGTACAAACCTCTCTCGACTCTGAGCACAGGAAGACGAGTGCAGGCATGGTCATAGAACACCCGCCTTGTAAGAGCAAAGCAAAGATAGGCCATGCGAGCATTGGCAGTTTGATAGTTAAGTTATGCTGCAATGCTCTATCACGTGAAAGTAAGTACACCGTGCCACGCAGATACACAATGAAAGAAAAAACATATAAAAACTTACAACCTACAAATAACTATGTATATAAAGTATCATGCATGAGTAAATATGGGACCATGGTTGCTACTATAGATGGCAGAAATAAAGAAATGTTATCAGGGGGAGAGTACCCAGATCTCAGATCTGTAATGTTTCATTTGTTTCAAAAACTCCATGGTGAGCATGATAAAGTATTGACTTTTTACAAAGCGGAGTAGTGGTACCTAGGCGTTTCAGTTTTTTTCTTTAGACGCTTCTGTGTGCTGAAGAATCATTTCTTTCTGCCAAAAGATGTTGGCTCGTACTGTTAGGAAAAATCTTTCAAAAGTTCCAGTTTTAATTGGTGCTGATGTTTCAGCGCTTTCTCCTTACTCATTGCTTGGATGGTTTCCTGAACACATCCTACAGGTCTGGGCTAGAATAATTACTTTCTTTCGCTTCTTCTGCCTGGTCGTATAAATGTATATGTACAGGATGTCTGGTAAACATTGTTGGACAGCCACCCGGAAGGTTGGCAGTTTGAACTCACCAGCCGCTCTGTAGCAGAAAGTGAGGCTACCTGCTCCCACAAGATGTTCAGCTTTGGAAACCCTAAACAGGGTGGCTGGAAGTCAGAAAGCACTAAATGGCACTGGCCTCCCGTCCCTCCCCTCACCCCCATCAGATACTCCTAAGTGGCCTGGACGTTTCTTCCTCTTTGGGAATGTTAGTAATACATTGGTTTCTGGAAATCCTACTCTTCAACGGAACTCTCTTTTCAGTTTAGTTTCCTTGAGGCACATTCAGCTGCCTGCAGGCCTGTTGTGGGAATCCTTAGCAATTTTTAAAACAGTGCCCGTGGTGTGTGTGTGTGTGTGTGTGTGTGTGTTAGGTGGTAGGTTTGAGGTCTCTTTCCCTTCACACAATAGTTGCCTTTGACATCTACGCCTCATTCCTTCATAAAGCCTGTGCATGCCACAAGACCCCTCGCTCGATGGGAATCCTCATTCAGACTCCTCAGCATGCCTTCATGACACCAAAGATTCATAAACACAAATGAAAGATAGACAGATGAACAAATAGACCTCAGGCAAGCCACTTAGTTATTTAACTTTTCCCTGGATCATGTCTCCTTTCCTAGCATAGGGTAATACTATCTTAGTCAACGTTTATCACTGCTTAGTTTTCAGTGGTTTAAACACATTAAGACAGACGAGGCAGAGCTGTGCATCGGTCACCACCATCAGCTTTAGAACCTGTTTTCATTGTTCTTAGTTCCCTGTCTCCCCCAACCTTGCTCTCTGTCGTAGTCACTTTACAGATTCTTTAAGAAAATTTAAATTAATTTATTTATGTGTATAAGAAAGAGCTTTTTATCAAAGGGTAATTGTATATTAAGAAAACATCCTAGCTCAGTCCAGATCAAGTCCATAAGTCTGATATTAGCCCATATATGCCTGATACCAATCTATAAAGTCATCTTCTGACTCACACAACACATGCAATGATGTCAAATGCAGGAAGATCGCCGGCCAGTGGGTGGAAAGTCTTGTGGATCCAGCAGCAGTGGAAGCATCTCAGCTCTGGTGGGGGTTTCCATGTGGCTCCTCCAGCTCCAGAGCTCTGGCTCCATCACCATGGCTCCATGTGGTTTGTCAACAGGAATGTCTTACAGAGAGAGAGCTATAGGATTCTTAAAAAGACCATTTGAGTTATATAGAAGGAAACACTTTGTAAGTTTTCTGATAGCACACATTTAATACAGATTTATTAAATCAACTCTTCAATGAAGCATTACCAGAGTTAATTTTTATGTACCATTCTCTCAATGACATCGAGTCAGTTCTGACTCATAGTGACCCTATAGGACATGGTAGAACTGCCCCTTTAGATTTCTGAAAGTGAAACTCTTTGTGGTAGTAGGATGCCTCGTCTTTCTCCCTTGGAGAGGCTGGTGGTTTCAAACTGCTGACCTTGCGGTTAGCAGTCCAATGTATAATCCATTATGCCACCAAACTCATCACCATCGAATTGATTCTGACTCATAGTGACCGTATGGGGCACAACAGTGTGATCTTAGAGCTTTGGCTCTTGGGAAGTTTATAGTGTTATGGGAAAACTGTTCCTGTGGAAAAAACACTGGGAGAACATTGGGGTGCGTGTGAAACACTGGGAGAACATTGGGATGCGTGTGAAACACTGGGAGAACATTGGGATGCGTGTGAAACACTGGGAGAACATTGGGATGCGTGTGAAACACTGGGAGAACATAGGGATGCGTGTGAAACACTGGGAGAACACTGGAGTTCTGTACTTTCATACTCTCTGTTGAGATGTTTACTATGAAATATACTTTGTAAAGTAAAGACAGAAATAGCAAACTAAGGCACACAGTAGTTTGAGGAATTTGTATTGAAATATACTTTGAGAAGTGTAACGCAAGATGTGTTTTTTTGGCTCTCAGTCTTATAGCTTCATTTTTTAAACTATGATTTTGGTGCTCATAATCCCTTTGAACTTGACTAATAATATTGACGTTAATAAAATTTATTATTTCAATATTCATGTTATAGACATAACTTCTTTAAATAGAAAAATTCATTTAACTTTTACAATTAACTATTTCAGATCAGTTTCTTTGTCTAAAAAGCTCTACTATAACTAAATTAGCGTTCAAAAAGCTTATTACACCATTTACTCTTATTAAATATTAAGGGCATCTTTTATCTGTGGTGGGTCTAGGATGAAGCAGGATAGAACATTGTCTTGCAAATATCCTAAGCCACTGAGTGCTTCTCGTATGAAATGAAAATGATGTGAAATCTAAATTGTTAAAGTGAGCTCAGTGGTTTATTTTCCTGGGTGCTTTAGGCATTCTTGCAGTAAGTGTTCTGTAGCCCATTTGTTTTCCTTTGTACATGTAAAATCTCGTGTGGTAGTTTAACCATCTAGTTGATTCAGCGCTGATGCTCATGAGGTTTGCTATAGAAACCGTGTTTTGTTTTTTACAGGAGACTGGTATGTCACCGAAAGTATCTAATAAGAAATTATATTTGATTTCATACCCCTTATTTCACACACCTCACAGTAGTTGTAGAAATTTTTGGCAAGTGATAATTTTATTTAAGGAGTCATGATTCTAAACTGTGAGTCAAGGAAAGTTAGAAAAGGACCGGTTTATTTTCTTGATTTTAAGTGTTGTATCTTTAATAATCTGGTCAATCATTATTTTGTAGCATTCCTCTTCATTTGCTACTCTTGCACTTAAAATACATTAAAAAATTTTTTTTCTGTCTTTTAGCTTGTGATGAATGGAAAATATTACCTAAACCAAATCTTCACAGAGATGTCAACAGATTTGGACACTCCGCAGTTGTCATTAACGGGTAAGAGGTGCACGTTTGCCATTTCTAGAGGGTCAGTGGTGTCCGTCAAACTATCCAAAACGATTGTACTTTATGGCACCGGTTTATGCACATCACTACCCTGGACGACATTTTCAGCATTAGCCAGATCTTTTATTTGTTTTTGCTTAAATGGGTTGATGGACCGAGGATAGCAGATAGGTGAGCAGGCTTGGAGAGCCGAAGGGGAGAAGGCCCGCTGTGTGTTGTAGGTCACTGTGAGTCGGCTTTGACTTAGAAAACACACCAACCAGAGCCAGAGGACTGAGGAGCCCAACGAAGGCACTGAGATAAAACTTCAGGTACTTTCGAAGTCCCTCTGCCTTCTTTTTTCCAGACACCAGTCAAGGGATGAGTTTTCCTTTATCAAAGAGCATCCTGCAACGATAGCGAACCCATATTTCTACCCAGGAGAATGAGGAAAGTGAAAAAGGTCTAGCCCCTCATTTAGGTCTGTCATTAACAACACATGTCATTTTAACAAGTCACCTTGCATTTCTGCACTTTATTTTCCGATACTCACGGGGATACGGGCTGGATCACTGGCATGACCTCACTCTTCCCCTTGAAGTGGCTGTGGTTTTTATATTCTTCAGCACAAATATTGAGATGTGGGTTCAAGTGGCGGGAAGCAATGCCATAGCTCATTGGGTAGTTTAACTCATTACCACCTTCCCCTAATTCTGTGCAATTTCCCAAGTTTTTTTGACATAATGACTTGAACTTGAAAGCAGGTAGTAATTAACCCCATGGAAACAATGGAACTGAAATCACCTCGCTTTCCAAAGGATCACAAGAGATATCTCTGCTGAAAAATTGAGCTCCTCGATATTTTTATTTACATTTTAGAATGTAAAATATATTCTCAAAGTATTTCCGGATCTTTCCCATTTATGGTATCAATGATATTTTCAGGAGGGGAAATGGTGTTTGGAGGGCATGTCAGGTGTCTTCAGTGGCAGTAAACCAACAGCATAAAAATCTTTCCAAATTGACATATTGAAAAAGCAATCTTTCATTGTTTCATTCTTGTTCATAATATTTTAAAAGAGGAGACTAAAACACAAAATCTCTCTACCTTAAGCTCTACATAGGCTCTCTGTTTTCATAAAATAGATTATCCAAGAGAGCATATCTAAACTCAAACTCACTGCCACCGAGTCAGTTATTATCCATGTGTAGCTACCTAGTTCTTAAAAACGGTCTCGCTCCTGATTAGAATATCACTTTCCTGTCTAATAGAGTGCTACAGCTAATCCTTATTTCTCCTCCTTTCCTGTATTAGCAGTGGACGCGTTTTGAAGGCTTCATATTTTCTTCATAAAAGCCCCCAAACCAAACCCACTGCCTCAAGTTGAGACTGACTTGTACTGACCTCACAGGACCGGGTCAAACTGCCCCTTTGGTTCCAGAGCTTGTAGCCCCCTTGCTCCCGCGGAGCTGCTGCCCTCACAGCTGCAGACACTGTTATTGGCAGTGCAGCATGTAGCCCTCTGCAGCTCCAACTCCCGCCATCCAGTAGATTCCGCCTCGCGGCGTCTTTGAGGTTTCCAACCTGTCGCCTTCAAGCTCTCGGTGACCTTGTGACTGGCGGTCAGATGCTTTAACCACTGTGCCTCCAGAGTTCCTTTTAATAAATTAAGACCAACGTAATAGCTCACATTTCATCGGCAGCATCTTTAGGAAATCTTATGATGATCTCCCGTGATGCTTCGCATCGTATCAGAGTAAGTTAAAAAGCATTGCTAAGAACCAAGTTCACACCAAAATTGTTTTAAAAATTGACGGGACATTTATACAGATTTTTAAAAAAAAGGTATCGCTACTAAGGTTGAGTCCATACAAGCACAGGTTTATCCCAAACAAGATGTGTTTGAGCATGTCTCTGCCGTCAGTGCACAGCTGCAGAGAAGTTCTCGCAGTAACACGCTTGTCTTAGTCGCCTTCAGAAAATCCACCGCCGTCGCATCAATTCAGATTTATGGCCACCCTGTGGGACTGAGTAGAACTGCCTTGGATTTCTGAGGCTTTAAAACTCTATAGGCGTAAGTAGCCTCATCTTTCTCCCACGGGGTAGCTGGTGGCTTTGAACTTCTGACTTTGAGATTTGCAGCCCCATGCAAAAGCCACGACTCCCCAGGGCTCCTTTAGTCGCCTCATGGTCATTAAGTAGAAGCTGACTCATAGTGACCCTACAGGACAGAGTAGACCTGCCCCTATTAATGGGAGTACAAAGGCCCATCTTTCTCTCTTAGTCTTCTCAGGCTGCCTTTGTAAAAGGTCCCATCAAACAGTGACTCCTGAGGGGATCAACTGGGCCACTTAAATTCCAGGCAGGAAGGTCAGCTCAGAAGAGTAGAGCAGCTGTTTTTGGGGTGATCTTGTTGGATTTTCTTGAAGGACACAGAGTCACCACAGGGGCTGTTTGGAAGACGTAAGGAGGCTGACGCCGTGTTGGTGAGAAAAGAGCAGGGAAGCGGCCCAGCATGTTCTCCTCCTCTACGGCAGAAGCCCTGCGCGTTCTTCCAGGGCACCTAGGGCTGTGCTGAGGCCGTTTCTTTGGGAAATCTTGCCCCATGCACCCCAGAGCCCCGATCTTACCCCTGTACACTTGTTTCTGCTCCCCCAACCCAGTGAACTTGTCAAGGGAACATGGTTTGAGCTCCCTGGAGCACGTGTATAACTGGAAGAGCGCAGAATTCTTTAGGGAAAGGGCTAGAGAGATGGAGACATTTCCTTCAGAAGTATGTGGACTGGGATGGAGGATACTTTGAGAAATGATAGCTGCTTCTTTGGTGTAATAAAAGTATCTGTGATTTTGTAGCAATTCTTTTTGACTCACCCACACATTGTATGTTAGAAATATGATTTTAAAGAACAGTGCTGCCATAAATACTGTAAAAATATATTTAAATGTATTTGAAGATTCCTGTTTTGCTCGTGACAGGTCCATGTATATATTTGGGGGATTTTCCAGTGTGCTCCTTAATGACATTCTTGTCTACAAGCCTCCAAGCTGCAAGGCCTTCAGAGATGAAGAACTTTGTACAAACGCTGGTCCAGGGATAAAATGTGTTTGGAATAAAAATCACTGTGAATCTTGGGAATCTGGGAATGCTAACAATATCCTCAGAGCAAAGTGCCCTCCCAAAACAGGTACGTTTTTTGTTTTCCCATCCCTCTGTGGCAGCAAAATGTCATATACTTCGTTAGAGGTGCAGAAGAGGAATTTTACTTGTGAGACTTCCTTCTGCACCTTTCAGAAATAAACACACCAGTAGTTAGGGGCTGTGCTGCTGGAAGTTAGCATTCGTTAATTAAGCAATATTGCAATCTAATTGTAGGTTTCTGAAATATGTGACTATTTAAAAATATTACTGAATATTTTTATATATGAGTTCTCTCTATACATCAATGAATTATTTTGCTGTGTAAGCAATAATGCTTTCACACGTGTCATTTCTAGAGAAATACCATGTGCTTCTAAGATATTAAAAGGATTTTTTTTTGCATTTGTTGGGACTTTTTTTCTCCTTCCTGAACTTGTCAAACTGGACCATACAATTTAAAAAATTTTGTAGAATTTGATCAATTTTCTGGTTTCATACTCCTTATGACATATTGAATACATAAATCAAAATTATTAAATTTACTAGTAAATGTTAAATGGCTTATGAATGATTTGGATTAAAACTTCATTTTCTTTAAAGGAATGGAGATTTTATTCAGTTTTGATGCTGCAGTGAACAAACCCACTTCATTTATGGAGTAAACTGCACTGACAAAGGTTTCTCTAAGGTTCTTCATGCAAAGCGAATTTATAGTCAGTTTTAGAATGTTTTCTTCTGGATGTACGGTAATAGTTGTCAGTGAGACACCTGCACATATTGGTTCCCTTCCACAATATGTAAGTTGCAAATGGCAACGGAACCCTGGTTGTAGGAAGTATTTCAAGCCCTGCAAACACAAGCAAACCCCAAAGCCGGCTTCATCTTGAGGAACTGATTTTTATATGCAAAGCCATAATAACGATGCGAAAATGCCTTAGTGATTTTTAAGCAGATGTTTCAGAATGTGCGAATCAACCAGAGTGACACGCTCCCATTCCGTGCGCGCTGTGCTCTCTCCCCCGTGTGCGTTACAGCGGCGTCCGATGACCGGTGCTACAGACACGCGGACTGCGCCAGCTGCACGGCCAACACCAACGGGTGCCAGTGGTGCGACGACAAGAAGTGCGTGTCAGCCCACAGCAACTGCAGCATGGTGCGTGCTCGCGGTGAACGCGGCTCATGGCCCTCGGCGCCCGCCCCTCTCACAGCGCTGCTCCAAGCCGTTCACGCCCAACGCCTTCCCAGCGCAAGTAGGGAGTGGCTCTCTTCTGGGCGCATGGTCCTTGGAGACCAGATAGCCTTGTTGCTCCAGTTTGTCGGTGTTGCTTTCATTTAGGATCCTGCGGCTTTTATTTGTTTGCATGTGTGATACTGGGGCCATTCCATGAAGACTGATTAAAAAAAGAAAGAAAGGCTATCCATGGGCGGAAGCAGGACTTGGTCGGTTGGAATTCGATTCCTAGAGCTCCTGTGCGTTTGTTTCCTTCACACCCTCCGTGCATGCATGTATTTTGAGCATTCAGACCCCGTCACCGAGTCCACGCTGCCTCCACTTGTGGGACTCGCAGGAGCAGAGCCCCATCTTTCCCGCAGAGTGGCGGGTGCATTTGGACGGCTAAGCTTGTGAGGCGCTCCGAGGAGCTTAGAGGCGCTTTCTGCTCCGGTGAGGAGGGGCTGGCAGTCTCAGAAACTCACCGGGCCAGGTCTACCTGGTCCTATAGGGCGGCTGGGAATCGGCGTAGACTTCCTGGCAGGGAGTTTGGTTTTGAGTTTTGCTGTTTGGTTTGTCTTTAGGTTGGTGATTCTTCACTGAAGGCAGTTTTGCCCTCCTGGGGGTGTGTATCAGGTTCAGGAAACATTTTGGTTTTCATAAGTCGGGGCTCCTAGTAGGCTTATCTAAATAGAGGTCAGGGTTGTAGCCAAACATCGTATAATGCGTAGCAACTTACAACATCTGGCTCAAGATGTCAGTAGACCTCAGAGTGAGAAGCTACCTAATTGAAGAAGAACTGTTGAAAAAAAATTGCACAAATAATATTTATGGCAGATGAGAATGAGTGAGGAACAGCAAAAATAAATATTTTAATGTAGTAGAATCAAAATATCTTGGGCTTTCTACAGGTCAACAATTTGAAAGAAAAAAATTGGGAAGAGTATTTACTAGGATGAAAATTCTTCTTGTGCGGTAGCTTCATAATGACATACCATTCAAAACAGATGTGCAGAGGACAACTAAATATGACACATTGACTTTTCTTTTCCTGAATTTTTATTTATTCACCATGGTATGCACTTTTACAAAGATGGTATAAATGAGCAAAAAAAGAGTGTGAATTTAAGGTATGAAAACATTATAAGTGATATCTTTACAAATGTGTCTCCATTCCTTAGTAGTATGTTAGTAGATTTAAGTTTTAAGATTCTATTAAAAATATTTAAAATGAGAACATGGAAGTTGGGAGTTGTTCATTCTTAAGATGGCGTCCTGTGACTTCCTTAGATAGTCTGACAGGCTTGTACTGGCCAATGACGTCGCTTGTTTTAATAGAAAGATGGACTTCAATTTTACTCAGTTAATAACATTAATGACATGACTGCATTGAAAATTTGAATTACTATTTAGATTTACATTAATATTCATCTAGTGGGAGTTATTTCAGTGAGTAATATGGAAATAGGAGTTAAGTAAAATAAGGCATGGGAATAAGGGATTAAAATAGAGAATGTTGTTTATAAAAAGAAAAAAAAACATGAACAGATTTCATTTACAGCTTTGTCGAATGACCCTAAATTAATTTGGGTTTAAATAATTGAACTAAAAAATATCCCAAACTAAAAAAACCCCTCCCAAAACAGTACTCTTTGTGATCTTAAAATTGTGTTATATCAATAACTATCAAATACGTATTTTATAACCCGACCTTTTGCTTCATCTTTTATTTCCAATAATGATGTGTTAACAAGGCAAGTGTTGGGCTAGATGGTACAAGCGAGCAGATGGTACTCACTCGTAACTTAGAATTCGATGTAATGTATTTTTTAGATAGTTTTACCTGAGTGTCTGGTGATTAAGTTGAACCAAATGCTAATGGGCCCAGAAAGGACTGTGGGATTGGGGTGTAAATTATCTACATTGCTGCCTTCCTTCATCATTTAGCCATCTTTATTATAAGGTCCATATTTTGTGCTTTAATAGCACATATAAACTACACGTTCCTAGAGATTTTTTATTTTAAATTTACACGGAAATCTATAAAGATTAGGAGAGTAATAGTTACCCCTCCTAGCTAAGTCACCGATGTTCATCTGATTCATTGGGAAGGTGGAACAAGCCTGTTATGGTTCAGAATAGCAGCCAGCTGCTCTCCATCCTTGATTGCATTGGCCTTGCGTATGGATGAAATATAATTTCATCCATTGTCCTGGTTCAGTGTCAATCAGTGACGACACTGTTCTTAATGAAGAGCGGCAGTTAATTTGGACGGGCTCTCATGTTACCATTGCTACTCTCACGGCTGGCATGAAGCCGCCCTCCTCCTCTTATGCCAACATGCCATGCATTTATGCTGCCGTCAAAGTGGGCAGTTATTTGATCAGATAACTAAAGTAAATTTCTTCTCAGTTGGCTGGGAAATATTTACATTTATACTTCCATGGTTATATTGAATCATGTTAAGGTTTATATGCTATAGGAAGACCAAACAAACAAACAAAGAAACACAGACATTAGCAATGAGGAAGGAGGCGTGATACCAGGCAACATTATATTCTGTTGCACATGGGAGACCTCATGACTGGGAGCTGATTGATGGTTACTCACAACAACATGAATCAGAGACGTATCAGTAAGAAAGTGTATGTATTTCTAGTAAAGTTGTGGCGATTAAGAGTTACAAAGTAATGTGAGGTTAAAGAATAATCCATTTTTAATGGATGAATGAAGATACTTATTACCATTTGTGGTTTTTCTCCCCTGTTCTTACCTTATAGTAAATGTAATTTACTATAAAAAAAATCAGCACCCCTGGAAAGGTAGTGTCTATGAAGTATTTCTTGTGGGAAAGCACAGCAGTTTGTAAATACATGTTCATTGGGTGACTTTTAGAGTACTTGAGGACAGGTGCAAACACCTGGAGTTGGAAAACCAAGACGGAAGAACATGCTCAGCATGTCTTAAACTGAAAGGACTCAAGAAAATCCAAGCCTCAAGTTGAAATATTAAAAGATTCTGTGGACAAAATATCGAACGATGCTAGAAGCATCAAAAAGAAGAAGGCAGAGAACACAGAGTCCCTGTACCGAAAAGAACTAGTCGACGTTTAACCGTTTCAAGAGGTCGCATATGAAGAAGAACCATTGGTACTGAAGGAAGACGTCCAAGTAGCACTGAAAGCATTAGCCAAACACATGGCTCCAGGAATTGATGGAATATCCATTAAAATGTTTCAACAAGCCGTGAAGAAACCCTGGGAACACTCACTTGCCTAGGCCAGGAAATTTAGAAGACAGCTATTTGGCCAATTGACTGGGATAGATCCATATTTGTGCCCATTGCAAAGAGAGGTGACCCAACAGAATGCTCAAATCATAGGATAATATCACTGATAATCACATGCAAATAAATTTTTGCTTTGTTAAGCAAGTACATTGATAGGGAGCTCAGAGGTTCAGGCTGGATTCAGAAGGACGTGGAACAAGGGATATCATTGCTGATGTCAGCTAGATCTTGGTTCAAAGCAGAGAACACCAGAAAGATATTTACTTGTGTTTCCTTGACTGTGCAAAGGCAATCACCTGTGTGGATCATAATAAAGTACAGACAGTCTTGAGCAGAATGGGAATCTTCATTGTGCACCTGCAGAAGCTCTACCTGGATCACGAGGCAGTGGTGTGAACAGAATAAGGGAATACTGCATGCTTTAAAATCAGGCAAGAAAGATGTGCACGAGGGCTGGGTCCTCTCACCATACTTATTGCTTCTGTACGCCGAGCAAGTAATAAGAGAGGCTGAATTATATGAAGTGGGCGTGGCGTCAGGATCGAAGGAAGGCTCATTAACAACCTGTGGTGTGCAGATGACACAACTTTGCCTCCTGAAAGTGGGGAGGACTGGAAGCGTGTGCTGATGAGCGTCCCGAGATTGGAGCCTGCTGTCTGGATTACAACTCAAGGCAAAGAACATCAGAATGCTCGCACTGGGCCAGTAGGTAACAACAAAGCGAAGAAAAGATGGCAGTTGCCAAGGACTTTGTCTTGCTCGGCTCCATCGTCAATGCTGATGGAAGCAGCAGTCAGGAGATCAAGGGACACATTGCGTTAGCGAATCTGCTCACAAGACCTCTTTACAGTGTTGACAAGCAAGGCTGTTACTTTGAAGACAAACGTGCGCCTGACCTAAGCCATGGGATTTTCTTTCTTTTTAAAAAAAATTATTTTATTGGGGCCTCATACACTCTTATCACAATCCATCCATCCATCCATCCATCCATCCATCCATCCATCCATCCATCCATCCATCCATCCATCTTGTCAAGCATATTTGTACATTTGTTGCCATCATCATTTTCAAAACATTGTCTTTTTACTTGAGCCCTTGGTATCAGCTCCTCATTTCCTCCCTCCCTCCTCCCTGCCCCCTCTCCCTCCTGAACCCTTGATAATTTATAAATTATTATTATTTTGTCATGTCTTACACTGTCCGACGTCTTCCTTCACCCACTTTTCTGTTGTCCATCACCCAGGGAGGGGGTTATACGTAGCTCCTTGTGATTGGTTCCCCGTTTCTACCCCACCTTGCCTCATATGCATGTGAGAGGTAGACATTGAATAGAGAAGACAGAAGAAGAATCGATTTATTTGAAGTATGAAGTTGGTGAACAATATTGAAACTGTTGTGGGATGCCAAAAGAACCAACCAGTCTGTGTTGGAAGAAATGGAGCCAAAATGCTTCGCAGGGGCAAGGAGGGCTAGACTTAATTTTACCCAGTTTGGACATGTTATCAGGAGAGACCAGGTCTTGGAGAAGGACATTGCGTGCTTGGTCAAGTGGAGGGGCAGTGGGAAAGAGGAAGGCCCTTGACGAGATGGACGGACACAGGGGCTGCAACAGTGGGCTCAAACCTGCCAACAATTGTGGGGATGTCTCAGGACCGGGCAGTGCTTTGTTCTGTTGTCCATAGGTTCCCTATGAGTTGGACATGTCTTAACAGCACCTAGAAACAACATAACAAAGGCTAGCCCTTGCTTCAGTCACTTTAATAAGCATGGGTGGTTACAACCTATTGCTAAGGAAGTTTTAGCCTCAATGATTGAAAAGAAGTATTTACTTCCCCTCAACCAGAAAAGTAATGCTTAACTATGGGGTAAACCAGGTTAGGATGCACTCAGGGTACAGCCCTGTAGTCTTAAGTTCTTTGTCTGTTTCTCCCTAAAACAAGAATCACAGGGTCAGTTGACCCATAAAGTTCAGGATCTGGTTTTCACAAGGTAAGCTGTCACCATGCTGTTATTGTGCGTTGTGCAATCAGTTCCAACTGATAGCGGCCCTACAGGCCATGAGTGCCCAGGCTGAAGTCTTTTATGGGAGCAGGCTCCGAGATCTTTTTTGCCATGGAGTGGCTGGGGAGGGGGAACTCTGACCTCTACTCATGACGCTACTAGGATGCCCTAGGTTTTATTGTAGACATATTTATTGTAGACCTTGTGAAGTGTCTGAGCCGTGGTAGGTGGTTTTACATAGGACTTGCCTGTAGATTTTGTTTTTTAAACCTTTAACGTATCAATGCAGAAATTAGCTAGAATAGGAAGGACGGTAGAAATGTTAAGTGTGATCTTGTAGGTGCTTTGCCGCCTCAATGTGGGAAATTTGAAAAACACACCGATTAAGCATCACCGAACCAATATCATTGGTTCTGAACGTATATTTAATTTGAGTTACTGAGAAAGGAATTTATTTTCTCAGATTATCGGATTTTGATAAAACATCTCTTTAACCATCCCTTCTTTTCATTGATGCTTCATTTCTTCAGGGATTGTAGGATGGTTTTATTAAAGCTAGAGTTATTTCATGTAATCATGAAGGGAAATGACTCTTCCTTGGCTTTATTTATTGGCTTGGAAGTGTGTGTTTTCAGTAGGAGAGATTTTCACTAGACAGTTCCTGTTTGATTATTTGAGCTGTTTTGTTTCTGTGTTTTGGGTGCATTCTAAGTACTCGAGAAACTCTGGATTGAATAATGAATGAGTATGAGAGATTTTGATCCACTAGATTGGATTTGAGGACAGATAGCTGTATTTTATAGTTCCCAGGGATGTTGTGTGTGTGTGTGTGTGTATATATATATATATGGCTTTACATACACAGCATGTTTTTAATCTTAATTTTCCAGACGGTCAGAAACTATACCAAATGCCATGTGAGGAACGAGCAGATTTGTAACAAACTTACCAGCTGTAAGAGCTGTTCGCTCAACTTGAACTGCCAGTGGGATCAGCGACAACAGGAGTGCCAGGCTTTACCAGGTAAAGGTTCCCCAGACCGGTCACCAATGGGCTGCCTGGGAAGGCTATGCCAGTGAGCAGTGTGGAGAAAGAACGTCCCACTTTCAAGAGCAAAGGCTGAACAAGAATACTGGGCTATTAAACACATTGCTTCAACTTGGACGTTTTTAACCCCCAAGGCAGTGGGAAAGCAGTTTGTTTTTAGAGCTTTCTACTGTGAATCAGGTGTGGGTTTACACTTCAGAGATTCAGTATTGTATCCCTCACCATAAACGACTTATCAAGCCTCTGGTAACTTGCCCTGACCCCCCTCTGAATAAGCCACCATCACAGAAATTAAGCTTAGCTTTTAGAAAAACCTGTAAAAATAAACACTAGAAAGCAAAGCCTAAAGGTTCTTTATCAAACTCAAGTGATATGAGACATCTCTGGTCATCGTTCTATTGATGAAACAAACAAAGGCTCTATAACTTACATCCGAGAAGCCGACAGGGCTGTGGGATCAGATTGGGGAGCAGTTAGATACCCTTGTGGGAATAACTTGGATAGGGATGATCTTATATTCTTTTGTTGTTAAAATATGCACAGAAGAACAGACATTAACTCAGGTGGCCTCATTTACCACTTAGTGACTTAGTTAGGCAAACATTCTCCCCCATCTGTTCCGAGTTGTTTGTCCACCTTTACTATAAACATGTCCTCTTTCCAGTAATTGTCCGTGTGGTCCGACACCGTTCTTAAAAGAGCATGCTGCTCAAGGCTTAAAAATCCAACAACACAAACTAGTTGAGCTCCACTGTGATTCGGTTCCCACAGGATTTCAGGGAAGAGTTTGTGTTTATAGGTAACTTCAAGACAATAGTTTCAGGGACTTAGCCAACCTTCATGGCTCCGAGAAGTTGGGATTCTATCAGAATTTTAAATTCTGTTCTGTATTTCCCCCCCTTTTGATCAGGGTGACAGTTCTTTTGTTATGTGCTTGTTGTTTTTTATGGAAGTAAGCCTGTCTTATATAAAGCAGATATGAACACACAAACGGAGGAGTGGATACAAACAAGAGTGCTTTCAGATACCAAATGCCAATACAATAGACTTCCCACTGAAAACCTAGCATGTGCAGTCAGTACATTTGAACAGAT
Organism: Tenrec ecaudatus; assembly: GCF_050624435.1. Lineage (NCBI taxonomy): Eukaryota > Metazoa > Chordata > Mammalia > Afrosoricida > Tenrecidae > Tenrec > Tenrec ecaudatus. The sequence goes on from NC_134545.1 coordinate 98,996,937, forward strand.
TTGTAGAACTCTTTTAGCATGTCTCATGCTTACGAATTAGAGGGAAAAATACCATCTTCTGGTTTCATTTGCCTTTAAACTATTTGATACATTCTTCTTAGGAATTTTTTGGGAAATTTTTAAAATGCTTGATTTTTTAGAAATTACTTAAACACAAAAGTAGTGTTTTCTAGTCTGAAATAACTGAAAGTCATGTATATTTTTGAAACCTAAAAATATGGTACTTTAAAAAAATTTTTAGCCCATCTTTGTGGAGAAGGATGGAGCCATATCGGAGATGCTTGTCTTAGAATCAACGCCAGCAGAGAGAGCTACGACAGTGCGAAGCTGTACTGTTACAACCTGAGCGGGAACCTGGCTTCCCTGACCACCTCGAAGGAAGTAGAATTCGTTCTGGATGAAATACACAAGTATACGCAGCAGGTAACAACTTCATGGTGAATTACAATATGTGCTACAGGAGTCTCACAATTGTTGGAAATAATTCATTGCTTTTCTTTTTTAATGCATTATTCTTAATAAATCTTGGAAATAAACGTGTAACTGATATCAAAAATGAACTGGCAGAGAAGTTGTTCTGTATGTTATGTAAACCCAGCCAGTCCTCGGGAGAAAGATGGGGCTTTCTACTCCTGTCTCAGACGCTCACAGGGGCAGGTCTGTCCTGCCTAATGAGATCACTATGAGTCGGCACCAACTTGATGGTAGTGAGATTTAGGTTGTGAGGTACCTAACACTTATGATGAAGACTTAATTAATATTGATATTGGTGGTGAAAAACATTAGCCCTTGGCATGTATTTTAATTTTTCTGTGATTAATAAGCTTCTTCCCAACTTGAATTTTAGAGTAGGACTTTTGAACTCTTAAAATCTCCCCTGCTGCGCAAGGCTGAATGCTGTGTTTTTTTATCTGTAATTGGCACAGCCAGACACCATGCCACAGTTTTGTTTCCCTTTAACGTACTTCCGGTGTGCTGTGTCTTCTTCATGGCATATCATCTGTAAAGGTGGACACAAAGAAAAAACACTTCTGCTTTATGATCAAGAATATGAAGACATGTCACTGATTTTCCTTATGTTAGGAACAGCAGTGTATGCATCTGATTTTTGTAGAATTGTATAAGAACAGTTATATTTACAAAAACCCTGTAAGGACTTTAAATTGTTATAGAAAGATTAAGTTTATGGTTAATTTCTATCCTAATTTTTGTGATGATATTGAAAGTTTTTCTTATGAGAATCACTAATAGATAATCTAATTTCTAATGCACATCAGTCTTTATAGGTACCAAATCTTCCTAGTTAAAAAAAAGATAAGTTAATTTTATAGGGGTTATATAAATTTTCAGATTAGATGTTTTGAGATGGATATTGTAATATGATTCTTAGATATATAAAATAATTTTTATATGGTAAAGATTAACAGGGCAAAACATTTTATTACTTTAACTTATATGGAAAATAGTCTATAAAATAATTTTTGTGTAAACTGGTTATTTTTCTGTCAAGGGGAACAACCTGTCTTTACTCATTTAGCACATTTTAAATTTTATTTTATTGGGGGCTCTTACAGCTCTTATCACAATCTATACATATATGCATTGTGTCAAACACCACTGTACATATGTTGTCATCATCTTTTTCAAAACATTTTCTTTCTACTTGAGCCCTTGGTATCAGCTCCTCATTTTCCCCCCACTCTCCTACCCTCCCTCCCTCCCTCATGTCCCCTTGATAATTTATAAATTCTTCTATTTTTTTTAATGTCTTACATCAACAGCTGTCTCCTTTCACCCACTTTTCTGCTATCTGTCACCCTGGTTGGGGGGGCATACATTGATTATTGTGATCGGTTCCCCCTTAATCCCCCCATCCCTTCCCTTACCCTCCTAGTATCGCTTCTCCCCTTATTGGGCCTGAGGGCTTTATCTGTCCTGGATTCCCTCTGTTGCGAGCTCTTATCTGTACCAGTATGCATGTTTCTGTCTAGGCAGATTTGTAAGATAGAATTGGGGTCATGATAGTGGGGGGGCAGGGTGGTGGTGGAGGAAGCATTAAGGAACTAGAGGAAGGTTGTGGGTTTTATCGGTGCTGTAACTGCACCCTGACTGGCTCTTCTCTTCTTGTGGCCCTTCTGACAGGGGGTGTACGATTGACTACTGAAGGGTCTCCACTCTGCCCTTCCCCTCATTCCCACTGATAATATTTTTTTGTTTGTTTTGTTTTGGGTCTTTGATGCCTGATACCTGATCCTATGGACATATCATGATCACACAGGCTGGTGTGCTTCTTCCATGTGGACTTTGTTGCTTCTTAGCTCGGTGGTCGCTTGTTTATCTTCAAACCTTTAAGACCCCAGATGCTATATCTTTTCATAGCTGGGCACCATCAGCTTTCTTCACCACATTTGCTTATGCACGCATTTCATCTGCAGCGATCTTGTCAGGGAAGGTGAACATCACAGAGTGCCGTGTTAGTAGAACAAATTGTTCTTGTGTTGAGGGAGTACTTGAGTTGAGGCCCAATGTCCATCTGCTGCTGTAATACTTTGTAAATAAATATATGTACTTAGATATATTCCCCTATCATTATATATAAATATATGTGCATATATACATGCCTGTAAATGTCCTTTGCCTCCCAGTTATTTCCTCTATTTCCTTTTACTTTCTTCCTGTCCCCCTGTCATGTTCGGCCTTCATTTGTGTTTTGGTAATTTCTCCTGGCTGTATTACCCTTGATCTTGCCCCCGCCACCTTACTCCCCACCCCTCCCCAGCATCCTATGCCCTCCTCGCCATCAATTTTAGATCGCTTATTCTTCCCTTGTCCCTGGGTTTGTTGGCAGACCCCTCTACATTTATTGAGCTCGTTCAAGGTACTTAGCTTTCTAACTTGTTCAGAAGACAGTGATTGAAAGAGAGTAACTTGTTAATTTAGAAGAAGAGGGCAGTGCGGTGGCAGAGTAGGTTAATCCTCAGGCTACTGACCTAACGGTTGGTGGTTGGAGCCCACCAGCCATGTCTTGGGAGGAAGATGAGGCAGGGTGCTTTGGTGCAGAGGCTGGCAGACTGCTGGGTCCTGTGGAGCAGTTCCACTGTGTCCGGCAGGATTGACAGGAGTCCCATGGACTTGGTGGCAGTAGGTTTGGGTTCTTACAGAGTTTAGTGAGGAGAGAGTCAAACACAAAGATGATTATCACTGCAGTGATAGATGGACACAAAGTGATGCATGAGGAAAGGCTATGGGACATCTGACCAGTAAGGTGAACTACCTGTGAGTTTCCGGGATGAATTCCGTAGTGAAGCTTGACAAAACTTGGGGTGGCAGAAGTACACAGGGGTATTTGTAGGGTGGTTAATGAAGCTCCTAAGTTTTCTCATCTTGTCTTCTTTGACAGCTACTCGAGGTGCTGGGGAGCCTTGGTGGCTTAGGGGATTACTAGTTGGGCTTCTAACTGCAAGTCAGAGTCGTCAGTTTGAGCCCATCAAATGCTGTGTTCCTTTAAGATGTCCAGCCTTTGAGAAACACTAGGGGAGAGTTCTACTTGTCCTTTAGGGTCCCTATGCGCTATAGCTGACTTGATGGCAATGGGTTTGTTTGTTCATTTTGTTTCTTAAAGAGGTACTATGGACAGAGAATGGAATGAATGTGGTAGCATGTAGGTGAAGCCTATTGATTTTTCTAATATTCAGAAAAAAGGTCAAAGTATATTTGTAAAGTTTGCTTTTGAGCATATGGTACATGTGCATGTTTTCCTATCTTATGTTCTTACTATGTATTCATAACTGAGAAAGATGAAGGGCAGTTACCAATGAACACGTGGACATTAGATCTGCAGTACCTGTCAGTTATTGAAAGATTGTTTTGGGTAGATCCCCTTTTTATGAATTTGAACATGCGTTAGTCTGTAGCGTTAGAGTGGTTTCGTCTAATTTTTTTTTTATGGGTGGTTAGCGTAGCTCCCTATTATTTGGTGAAGGGAGAGGCCAATGCCAAGTACATCATTTTTGTTCTTACCCTTTAACCTTGAGATGTGCTATTTTGAAAAGTTCCCTGCTTCAAGATTTCTTGGGTGTGTCGTTCATCTTTCTGGTTTGCTGTTATAAATCACAAAGATGGACTAGCCACTGTTTTGAATATGCGATGAACTTAACCGGAGAGTCTGCTGACCAACATGCCCTGGATATGAAGAATGTTTTGTTTCACCAGAAAACAGAGATTCAGTAAGATTTTTAAGGTGGAAACTTCTGCAAGGTGACATTCCATTAAACCTCTCCTTATGTGAAATGAGTTCCATTCTGAGTTAGTGTGGCTGCATAATCATAAGATAACCCTCCCTTGGAAAATAAGATCGACAAATTAATACACTTTAAAGCGCTATCTTGGGTCAAATGATCATTTACTTCATCAGGAATGGCTAATGAATGTTCCAATGATTTATGGTGTAGTGCTGTGAATTTTCATAATGTAATAATAATTCATCTTTCCTTTTCAACGGCCTGTCCAGTTCATTTACTAAGTAATAGTTACTTTAAATGTTTTATCAACGACTTCATTTTTCTCTTCCTCTTTTCTTCCTCTCAGATTCTTATCATGATGAGTTTGGGAGTAATATTTCATTTTAAATGACTTGTCTTTCCTATAGATAGTTTGGAAATATAGGCAGAGTTGCTGTAATGTGAAGCACCATCATTAATCTGAAATAATATATGTTTATTGACTCCTGCTGTTATTATTAAGGGCTGTAAAAACGTTATGGCTTTTTTATCAAAATATCTTTGAGAATAATGTCTTAAATATACAATGATCACTCTGTGAAACAGCGTGTGTATTTTTATAATTAGAACCATTATTTATTCTCTGTCTGAGGCATAATGCTGGATGGCGGAATATAGCTGTCTCTGCGGTAATGAACTTTGTGCAGCAAAATTTATTGACGACCTACTACGGGCATCGCACTCTACTAGGTGATGTGTGAGCTGCTGCCATCATGAATATTCAAAGGATATTTTAATTGTATTCCAGGAGTATTTGTTGACCGTCTAAGTTGAGTGTGGAGAATCCATTGTTCTTAAATACTTTAGGGAATTTCTTTGTCTCTGGCCATCTTTATAACCTCTCTTTGGCTATTTGTACAGCAGATTTAGAATAAATACTGATATAAATATTTATTTTCAGGTGTTAAAGATTCAGTTGGGAGACATATTTCTTTTTACCCGTACAGTCCATAAAGTAAAACAACCGAGGAAGTAGAGTTTTAAAACCATTTCACACTGTAATATAAGATTGGTAGCTTAGTGTGTAGGAGAAGATGGAATATATAATTTTGTAAGGAGAATAGGTTGGACCCAGAATATATCATTATTTTTGCATCCCACAAGAGTATCATATTTTTAACAAATTAAAGAATAATTAAAATAAGAAATGTAAACATTGACTAGAGTGTGTTTTCGTGCTAATTTTGACACATTGCTGAATGTTTTGTGGGGCTCCTCAACCGTTGGCAGCTGTCTGAGGAGTTGGAGCACAAGAGCCAGCGACTTCACCAAAGTCGCTCTCTTTCAACGAGAGGAAGTGTTCATCTACCTAAACTTACATGAAAGTTCCAGCGTCATACTAGAGGGCTGAAGTAGGGGCGAGCAGTCAACTCCCAGTACCCTTGTGATCTTGTTCTGAATCCTTCACTCAGATCTATTTTCTGCGTGCTGGTTTGGTTTTCTGTTTTTCCGCACGGCACTTCCCCCCATTCATGGCCACTGAACTGATGCTGACCCATAGCAACCCTAGAGGACAGAGCCGAACTGCCCCCATGGGCTTCCGAGCTTGTAACTCTTTAGAAAGCCCCGTCTTTCTCCTGTGGAGTGGCTGGTGGTTTTGAACTGTTGACCTTGCAGTTAACAGCCCGGTGCATAGCCACTACGCTACCATCCCGCTGACGATAGCAATTTATTGTTAGATTTCTTAACCCACGACGGACTATTCTAGTCATAGTAGTAGCAGCAAAAATGTCAGCTTGCTATGTTTCTTCTTTTTTAAAAAGGAATTTTGCCTCATAAGGTAGAAATGTACAGCATACATTTGTATTTCCATTGGATAGAAGAGACAGGCTTACAGATGCTAAAATAGTGATTTCAACCTCATAATTAGATTCAAGACTTATGTTTTTAGAAACTGTTTAATTCGATGGCATCTTCCAAAGTGTGGAGGGATTGTGGATTGCTCTCTATCTCGGAAGTCACTAGAAAGGGGGTTTATATGTTTCCCAGCTTCTTGCTGGGCAGAGCAGAAGGTCAGTGAAAAGGAGGAAGACCCTCAATAAGATGAATTGACCCCGCGGCCGCAACAGGGGGCCCACACCTAACAGCTCCGTGAGGATGGCACCAGCCACACGCTCTTTCGCTCTGTCGTACTAGGGTCGCTGTGCCTGGGAGCCCCTTTAGCGGCTCCTAACAAACAGCAGAGCGTTTCCAAACGGCATTGTTAACGATCGTGAGGCGTTTGCCTCAGGCATGGGAAGCAGCATTTTTTCATCTAGCCTCTAATCCCTCTTTCTTACTGCTTACAGAAGGTGTCTCCTTGGGTAGGCTTGCGCAAGATCAACATATCCTACTGGGGATGGGAAGACATGTCTCCTTTCACGAACACAACGCTGCAGTGGCTTCCCGGGGAACCGAACGACTCTGGATTCTGTGCGTATCTAGAAAGGGCCGCGGTGGCCGGGCTAAAGGCGAACCCCTGCACCTCGGTGGCAGATGGCCTTGTCTGCGAAAAACCCGTCGGTGAGTTGCCCAGGGAGGCATGGCTCTTTACGAACATAACATGTGGAACAAGCGCCCACTCACATGTAGTGATCTCAGCGTTTCGCTCAGCAGTCATTGGCGAAAATCAGGCAGTGTTGTTTTGTACAATCTGTGTTTCTTGCGCGAAAGCGTGGTATGCGGAACATAGGATTGCGTCAGCCACTGCAGGGGAAGCATCGGGTCCTAAATTGTTGGTGGTTCCTTACCCCGTAGTGATTTCTCCCAGGTCAGAAGTGATTGAGGATGGCTGGCTTACTCTAGTAGGTGATTATCATTTCAGTTGAGAATGAAAAGGAAGCCAACATTTCTGTGACTTTCTTTGAGGTGGATTTTTGTTAATTGGAGCAAGACCATTTTTGAAATCTTCTCTCTTTAAATGTTGTAGTTTACAGTCAATTTTGAAGTCAGTCTTTATATTTTTATTTATTGTTCACATGAGAGACATTCCTAAGTTCACTGACAGGCCATCCACGTAGATAAGGTGCAGAATCTTTATGGAAAACATTGCTGCTAGAACGGAAGTAATGGCCCCCTCTAGAGCACTCAGCTAATAGACTAGGTCAAGGCTAAGCTGTGGACTATTTATAGAAAAGACTGTGGCTGGAAATGAAAATAATGCCACTCTATGCAGTAATGGGCTAGCTCGCTAGGTCACGTATAAAACATCATTTATAATTTTTAGATCGTGCAACGAGACAGGCACTCTGTAAAGAGTGAAAAATTCCAGTCTCCACTGTTATCCTAAACTTAACTATTGACATAGCCTTTATTTTCGTTTGCTCCATATTGTCATTGTGTTAAATGGGATTCATTTGGGACTTCATTGACAAACTCTCTAAAGAACACCACCAATAAAACCTGCGCGCTCCCGTTAACGTAGCGTTAACGAATGAAATCATTCACGGTCCCGTGTGCTTTATTCTAGTCAGCCCCAATCAGAATGCTCGGCCATGCAAGAAGCCATGCTCTCTGCGGACGTCGTGCTCCAACTGCACCAGCAGCGGCATGGAGTGCATGTGGTGCAGCAGCACAAAGCGGTGTGTCGACTCCAACGCCTACATCATCTCGTTTCCCTACGGGCAGTGTCTGGAATGGCAGACCGCCGCCTGCGCCCGTAAGTGTTGGCTTCAGTGAGTCTCCATGTGTTGGAAACACGCCGCACGGTCCCGTGTCTAGGGCAATAGGAGGACGAGATAATGTGTTGGTTGGCTTGAAGACCTATTCATGCTGTTAGCCTTGACTTTGTCTTTGCGCCAATCACTTAGCATCCCATTACAGAAACTGGCCTGCAGTGTAGACCTCGCGCCACACTTGTGCCTCCCTCTGAACTCTGAGCAGGCGCTGTAGACGGTTCAAAAAAGTGCATGTTTCAAGGAGCACATCTGATTCTTTGTAAAGCCTTTTAGAGCAGCAGCTCTCAACCTTCCTCGTGCCGCGACCCTGTAATGCAGTTCCTCATGTTGAGGTGACCCCCTACCATAACATTAGTTTTGTTGCTACTTCATAAATGTCATTTTGCTACTGTTATGAATTGTCATGTAAAATTCTGATAGGCAGGATGTATTTTCATTGTTATAAATTGGACATTGTGAAAGCATAGTGATTCATCACAAAACAATATATGATTATATATTGTGAATACTTATTTCTAATGACAAATAAATGAAATATTATTTTGAAGCATGGCGTAGCGTGGATAACGGTCTTCACACTGGGTACTCATAGCTGGGCGTATCTGCATGTGGTCGGACCTGCCTGGAGACAGATCGAGGAGTGGTGTCTCGGTTCCTAAGACCATCGGAAATATGTGTTTTCTGGTGTTCTTAGGCGACCCCTGTGAAATGGTCATTTGACCCCAAAAAGGGTCGTGACCCACAGGTTGAGAACTGCTGCTTTAGTGCCTTAGATTCCAATACCTATGCGCTCGAGAGTCCTGGTTGTGTACCAAGTTATATACTGGGCTGCTCACCGTCAGGTCAGCGATTTGAAACCACCAGCTGCTTTCCAGGAGAAAGATGAGGCGCTCTATTCCCATAAAGGCTTACAGGCTCAGAGACCCTCGGGGGCAGTTCTCGGTCCCACAGGGTCACTTTGAGTCAAAAGTGACTTCATGGCAGTGAATGAGTTTTCTGTGAGCTTGGCGTGCTTTTTGCTACTGGGCTGTCATTTCAATAGTCAGAGAGAGGCTATGTATGTGAAGCTCAGTCCAAAAGGACAGCCACAAGAACTCGAGAAACCCTGTTAAGCAGAAATATCCAAGCATGAAGTTATTGTTCCGATTCACATCTTGCCTTGGATCCAGAAGGTGGAGTTTCTGTCTTGCTAATCCTTCCCCAAAGAATTCCGTGTTCCTTGATTTGTACATGCCAATATGGCGGCATGGACGTCATGGAGAGCATCAGGACACATTCCTTTATAAAGTTTCTCTGACTTTGGGGAACAAAAAATTCCGGAGGGGCAAAGTCAGGGCCATAGGGCTGGTGGGATAGGGTTTGCCCACACGGTCCTTGTGGGGAAGCCCTTGGCAGCAACATTGAAGCAGGAGGAGCAGCCCTGATGTGACGGGAATGTGCTCTTTGGTGCAGCTGTCTCGTCTCTTCCTCACCGAGGCGGTTTTCCACGTCTTCATGCTTCTTCGCACGGCTGTCCTAGAAAAGCTGTCTCGATTACCGCGCTGAGGTTCCCCTAAGCATGTTGCCATTGCCTGTAGGAGTTGGCCCCACTGCCTTCAACCGAATTGGCGCAGCAGATTCCCTCGGCAGCCCCTGTTTTGATTAGAGCTTTCTGTGGGGGCCCTATCCTAATCAGACTAAGACAGACGCATTATGGGGAGGACTGTGGGCAGCCATCCACTGACTGCAGAGACATATGCAAACATGCTTCTTGTGCACTGACCCCTGCCTGTGTGAGCCCTACTAGCAGGGTTTTGGTCCACCCTAGTATCTTTGGAAGTAATAGGCTAATATTAATGCTCCTATTTCAATCAACAACACAGTCATCTCCTAGGATCCTTTCTCTTCTTATATTTTACATTCATTCCTCCCAGTCATACCGTTTACTGTGGATCGGGTGTAAGTGGACAGAGCACAGTGATTGGGCTCCGCGCAGCAATGCATGGGCATTTTGTCCCAGGACGTGGGCTGCAGGCCTCATAAGGTGTTCTTTTTCTCCTGCAGCGCAAAACTGTTCCGGATTAAGGACGTGCGGACAGTGCTTGGAACAGCCGGGATGTGGCTGGTGCAGTGACCCGAGTAACACCGGAAGAGGATACTGCATTGAGGGGGCCTCCCGGGGACCAATGAAGCTTGTTGGCATGCACAGCAGTGAGATGGTTCTTGACACCAGTCTGTGCCCCAAAGAAAAGTACTATGAGTGGTCCTTTATCCAGTGCCCAGGTAATAGAAGTATAAGGAAACCAATTTTAGCATCTGCCTATATGAACCAAGAATGGGTTTTCCTTTCTTACAATAAATACTTAAAAAAAAAAGAAAATGGGATTTAAATGTCAAATTTGGAAGCCTTTCTGTCATTATGTTTGTATCTATGTGTAGGCACTCTTACTCTGTTTGGAGTTATTAAATAGGCTCACCATGTGCATGGCATATAAGGATTTGATATGGTTTCTTTCAGATGACCTGTTAGAGAGAAAAAATATTCTACCCTGCCGTGTAGTCTTTTATTCCTTAAATATTATATTAAATTAGAATTCAAAGAGCTCTGCATCCAGTCAATCTTTATGCCAATCATAACCATGGGAATGTTCCACATAACAGCTATGATACAGATATTTGGCCTCACCTTGAAAATGGTCATTGTTGTTCACTGTCATTCAATTTTGAAAGTCAGTTTTTCAGACATTGTCTCCTAAGGTATCTGTTCATATCTGAGTTTAAACTACCCTTGAGAAATTAAATAATGCCATGTACTTTTGTGAGTGCCTACAATATATCAAGGACTGATTTAGATTTTAGAGACCCAACAGTTAAAAAATTAGACTAATCTCGTTTTATGTATGAAACATTCTAACTATCACTAGTAAAAGTATGTGCATGCACCATGTAGGCAGATAAACAGCGAGATAGCTAGATGACGAAAACCCAAAGTCAAACCACCCGACCGCCCCTGGATTGTTGCTGACTGCCAGGGACCCCATAGGGCAGGGTAGCCCTGCTCCTCAGGGTTTCTGAGACTGCACAACTGTACAAAAGCATCATCTTTATCATCTTTATCAAATCTGGCACATTGGAACCACTGACCTTGAAGCCAGCAGTCAAATATTTAACCCTATCTGATACCGGGATTCCTCAAATGATGATAGCCCCCCCTTTGCCCACTGTCAGCTCATTGAAATCCTCAAAATGGCCCTCCTGGCCGTTAGCTGAGTGTGTACCGCACTGTACCAAAGATCCTTTTCGATAGTGCTACTGAACACGAAAGCAAGGGAGGGGGAGACAAGTTTGAGTGTGTTCTGTGATCCCTTTTCGTCTTGCCCTTCTGTCCTGTCCTCTTAAATGACCTTTGGCTCTCTTCATGTGTGATGCATTCAGCATCCCATTCTGTATGTTGGCTCTTCACTTCTATGACAAAGACCTGTCTTCGATTCTCAAGTTTCAGGTCGGATTCAGTTCCATTCATTTCTTCTTCAGTTGCTAGTGCTTTTGGTGTCATATCTAATAATCCCTGGTGAAAATAATGTCCTGAAAACTTTCTCTTACATTTTCTTCTAGGAGTTTTATAGTTTCAAACCCTATTGTTTGCCATTGATCCATTTTGAGGTAATTGTAGCTTATGATTTGCGTTCGGGTCCAGCTTTGTTCTCCTGCATGTGGAGATCAGATTTCCCTGTCACCGCTTGTTGAGACTCTGCCTTCCCCATAAACAGCCTTGGCTCTTAGTGGGAAGTCTAGAGGAACAACTCCAGTGACATTCACATATGCACAAGAAAGAGCTTAACGTGAAAAAGTATCTCATATCAAAAGAATTGCATCCCAGCATAGTCCAACTCAAGCCCACAAGCTGGATGCAAGCCAGGGGCCTCTTCAGACACATGTAGCCACTCGCTGGTGACGTGGAAGCAGGAAGATCACAGGCCGGGTGGTGCCGAGTTGCCTGGGACTGAGAGCCTAGTCTATCAGGGTTGGTTGTAGAGTTCCAGAAAGCAGGAAGGGGAGGCAAGCAGGGAAGGAGAGCTTGATAGATGGAGATAGACACAGTGACAGTTCCCAGAGTCCCCCACGCACATACAAAGGCCACACCCCTGAGGAGGTGTGGCTTGACTCCACCCCTAAGCAAGAGGCCTTCTTGGCATAAAATCATCCAACTTCCACAGGCCCCTTCTCAGAATCAGTTGACCACACCCTGTGGGTTGATTTCTGGACTTTCCATTCTGCTCCATTGGTAAATGTAACTCTCCTCCCTCCAATCCTATGCTTGTAAAATCACTGTCACTTTATAGAGTGCATTTTGAGACTGGGACATTTAAAGCCTCCTGTTTGTTCTCTCTACACTCTCCCCCCCCACCCCCTGAGATATGTTTTGCTACTGTGGGAGCTTTCTCATCCCATTTGAATTTGAAAATCTGTTTTTCTATTTCTGCCAAAAAATTGTGGGGATGTTCATAGGGATTACTTTGTATCGTTAGATCAATTTCATGAAAATCAACATTTCAGCAAGTAAAATTGTCTATCCCATAACCAGGGATTGTTTTTGTTTTTTAATTTAGATGCTTTTAAATTTCTTTGAGCAATAATTTAGAGTTTTCAATGTATAACTTAGACCTTTCTCATTAGGTTTATTCTCAGGTGCTTATTTTTTTGCCAATTCAAATTTTTATAGATTTACACGTTTTGGACAGTAATTGTAGTAATAACTTCTGTGCAGCCTACCTTTAATCAACATGATTTTTTTTCCTTCACTGATAAGTTCCTTATCCTCCCCCACCCTTGGTCACCACTAATCAACTTTGGGCTATTTCATTTATCTTTTTATGTGAGTGAGGTCATACAAAACTTGTCCTTTTGTGATGGATTTATTTCACACGGGGTAATATCTTGAGGTGCCATATATATATATGATAGTATATATGTATATGTATATGTATATATATATATATATATATATATATACTGCCATAAATGGAATTGTTTTCCTAATCCCCATCTCTGATTGCTTATTACTGGTGTGGAAGAGATAGTGAGCTTTCCAATTAAAGGCGCCCTCCGGATTTCTCTGACTGGCGTCACTCACTTATTGAATATTCAGAAATCAAGAAAAAATAGGAAGTTTAATGACTACCATCTACCAACGTTTGTGATACATCTGTAGCTATTAGTCTAGAATTGGTGCAAGAATGGGCAAATGGGCCAGTGAAACAGGGTAGAAACTGTAGATAGAGACCCACATACGTATGGCTACCTGGTGAATGGCCAAGGACAGTATTTTCCTATAGACGAAGCTCAATGCAGTGGACTTGTGCAGACTTGTTTTTATTTCTTCCTCATGTTTGGTTGGGTTTAAGGGTGAAGACATCTGCACTGGGCTTTTCATTGGGAAGTGTTTTTAACAATACATTGATTTTATTTAGCAGAAGTGAGACTACATCCTCCTCCCAGTTTTCAGCAGTGAGCATGCTATTTGTGTCTTTCAAGGGGTTTGCCTAGTCCCTCTCAGAGGTTATTGACGTGCAAGCGCTCCTAGTATCTGTTATTACGGTTTTACTCTCTGTAGAGTTCTGGGTAACGTTTCTTCTTTAATTGTAAATGGCGATATTTTGAGTTTGTTTTGAGCAGCCTGCTAGAGGGTTGAGCATTTTCATTTATTCTATAAACAGCTGTTTGTTTCATTGGTTATTTCTATTATTTATCCATCTTAGATTTTATTGACTTCTACTTTAATTTCCATTTCGCTATACAAAGTTGAATTTTCTCTTCTTTTTTCTAACTTTACAAGATAGAAACTTAGATACTTAATCTTGTTTTTTTCCCCTACAAAAGTATTCAGTGTAATAAAATTTCCTCCATGTACTAATTGATTTTGACTGGTGTTTTCAGGATCAGTATCTGTTTCCATATTTTTACTTTCTGAATATCATTATATGTAAAATATGTTTCTTACATATAGCACAGGCTTGCTCTTTAATCCAATTTTCCCATATCCACATTAAATTAGAGAGTTTGGACCATTTAAGAGAAAGGCAGTTATCAATATGGCCAACTTCAATCGACCAGCTGTTTGTTCTCTGTATTTCCCATCTGTTCTTTCTTACTGTTTACCTCTTTTTAAATTTTCTTTGGGTTAGGGCAGTGGTTCTCACCCTTCCTAATGCTGAAACCCTTTCATACACTTCCTCATGTTGTGGTGACCCCCCAACCATAAAATTATTTTCGTTGCTGCTTCCTCACTGTCATTTTGCTACTGTGATGCATCATTCAACCTCAAAGGGGTCAGGACGCACAGGTTGAGAACCACTGGGTTAGCTGAACATATGATTTGCATATTCATATTTCATAGTTTCATTTCATTGAATGTGCTGGTTTATGGATTGCATTTTCTTTTTGTTTTTTGCACTCAGCTTTACAATAGGCATCTTTAACTTATCACAGTCCACATTTAAGTAGTGCTATTTTTCACACATGGTATAAATATCTTATTACTTTATAATATGTTATGAAACTGACAGTGTAGTTGCATTAGTTTTAGTTTCAATGGTAAATATTTTGAAGGTTGTGTGTGTGTGTGTGTGTATATATGCGTTTCTCATCCACCAAAGATGGCTAGTGGCATGACAGAAAATCCTGGTATAATCAAGAAGAAGAGATTTTCCAGGGGCAGGATTCTCGGTGCTAACACTGGGGCAGTCCTGGGCAAACGTAGATGGTTGGTTATGCTACCAGTGATTCAATTTACCTTTCTGACTAAAACAATTGAGAAACAGGACAAAATAAATAAATAGCTCTCAAGGTATTAGGTAGCAAGCATGGAAGGGTAATTGTTCCTCCGTGACAGGAAACACGTGATGTTGGCCCTACCCCTGGTTCAGCTTAGTACCTGAAGAAAGTTTGCATGAAGCAGAACAGGCAGAGGAAGAGAGGTAGAACTTGGCGGTCAGGTTGCATTGAAGCAACAGAGCTGGGAGATAAGTAGGTCAGGATTGTTCAGGAAGCGTACCAAGGAAGGGAGAAATGTGGGGCGAGAACTGCCAACGGGCCCCCATCTAGTCTTCAGTTAAACACCGATAAGGGCATAGTTATAGGACTCTACTTGGATCTTTAGAAAAAACTATTTGAATGGAATAAAAGGAGCAATCAACAAACAGCATACCGGGCTGGGCATATTGCCCACTCCTAGCATCTAGAGGGGAAGCTCATTACTCATTGGTTATCAGGGAGGGGTACTCAGAAGGCTTTTGTTTCATTCATGCGGCAAACTTAACCCGAGAATAAATCTTGTACTAGTCTTTGGAAACAAAGCTTCCCAGCAAGCCCAGAATGATCAAAATGCTTCCAGTTGACTTGAAGAAGCCCTCGGATAAAAGCGAAGAATATTTATAGAAATACAAAAATGCCAAGCACCCAACAAAGCCACACGAAGCATTTATATTGTGTAGCATCCAATCAGAAGTTAGCAGGTCTGTCAAGAAGCAGGATAGAAGGACTTCTATTGAAGAAATAAACTGAACCAAATGACATAAAACCAGAAGTTAAACAGGTGTTACAATTAGTAGGGGAAAAAAAAAACCCTTAAAACAGTTGTCCTAATTATTTTTGTATGCTGTTTTATTTCATATGTTTAAGAAACATACTGTAGTACTGAATATGTTAAAAGAGGTCATAGAAAATATTAAATGGACGCAAGGAGAAGTTATAGAACTTAATGTCAGAGTAGACATTGCAAAATTATGATTGGTACACTCCCAGAAAAACAATAGGAAGTACACCCAATGGACCACATAAAGAAGAAGGAAGCACATGAACAGAGCATGAGCCACTGGGACCAAATCATATGTCCTAATCTTGTAACCGGTTACCCTAAGGGAGAGCGAAGACAGAAGGCTTAGGAAAATTGGAGGAAATAACGGTCCAAATTTTCCAAATTTGATGAAAGCTACAAAGCACAGACCTATAGATGTCAGTGGGCCTTTGCACAAGAAACATGAAGGACTTTTTTAACCACACAAGATAATGAAATCACTTAGAACGTGTGCTAGAATGACAGACAGCCGCCAGAGCGAAGAAGCAGCAGCACATAGCAGGGCAAGATTCTCATCAGCACAGATGAAAGTCAGGACAGTGGGTCCACATTTATAAAGATCCAAAAACGTTAGCTCTGACTTCCCTGCTGAGTGAAACTGTGATGATTCTGTAATAAAGACCGATTGAGAATCTTTTAGATTTACAAACACTAAGAATCAATCTATCAACGGTGGACCTGTTGTATAAGAAATAAGGAAGACTTTGAAGCAGAAGTAAATTCTTCTAGACCCGAATCTGGAACTTAATAAATGAAGAGCCATGGGAATAAAAATATGGGCAAAGAGGGTTCATAATGAACTATCTATAAAGAAAACTGTTAAAAGAAAAAAATGACTATAAAGTATTGTCAGGGTTCAATGCATATGCAGAAGTAATCTGTAAGATACAAAAGCTTACAAGGTCAAAGAGAGAAAATGGAAAGACAGTGTTGTCTATTTCTCATACAGTATGTGATATAATATTATTTGAAGGTGAACTATTAAAACTTGTGTAAGTATATTCTAAACTCCAAAATAACTATTAAAATAATGACAGTCTTAGTACACCAAATAAGTAGATAAGATGAAATTCTAAAAATTAGTCCAGACTGAAGCAAAGCAACAGGAAAGAGAAATGTAAGCAGATGAGGCTGTTATCTAATAGCAAGAGGCTAGAATTAAGTTCTGTCACATCATTAAAAGATGCTAAATGTAAATGAACTGAAAACCTCAATACTAAGATGGATTATCATATTGAACAAGAAAGTGCAGCCTACTATTTGTTGCCTATAAGAAACTTTGCTGAAACATGCAAGACACAGATACTTTAAAAGAAAAAGAACGGAAACAGTTATAGTGTGCTAGCAATAGTTACGAGAAAGCTAGGTTGACTACATTCATACCAGAAAAATAAATGTAAGGCAAAATTGTTACTTAAAATAAGGTAATTTTAAAATAATAAACATGTCTGTTTATCAGGAGAACATAATAATTGTAGCTATTTTTTTTACCATGTTGAGCTGTGGTCTAAAAGGTTGTCAGTTCGAAATCGCCTGCCTGTCCTTGGGAAAAGATGGGGTTTTCTACTCCCATAAAGAGTGATAAGCTCAGAAACCCACCAGGGCAGGTGTACCCTTAGCTTGGCCTTTGCCCTGCTTGGGCAAATGTTACGAAGGCGTTCGGCGGTAGCTCTGTGGGTAGAGAAATGTAGGTCCACCAGTGGTCCGCCTGGGGGCAAGCCTGCTGCTTGTGGGTGCTCAGCTTTCTCTCTCTCTAAACCTGGACTCCCGCGGCTGTTTCTCAGAGTCTCTCATCTCTTGTGTTACAGCTGCCGTGCACTCTCCCTTTCTCTGTCTCTCTGGGATATAGGAAGATCCAAGAATGACCTCCATTCCCAGCTCTGTCTTGGGGGTAGAGGGAGCTCCCTTTCAGCCCCTGAAATGGTGTCCTTTAACCCTACCGGATGGCAAAGCTCACCACGTCCCTCTTTAGGGTGCCATACACCTATTCACAGAGTGTCACTCCCAGAATGTGTCATGGCTGATCTTTACATTATCAGCAGATGAGTCAACCCCCTTGGTGGGCCACAAACACCTCATTTGCATAGTCCCATTGATTGCAGCAGAGACGGTGCTTTGTCTCGTGTAGCCATTGCCCATTTCATACTTGAAGCCTTGGCGTTCCGCTGCCAGTCATTCTACCAATGCAAAGCAGTCATCGCCAATTAATCATTCGGGGTCAGAGGCCCTTTTGGTGAGGTTGCTCAGTTATTCAGGTCTGCTGTAAATGTCCATATGGTAAAGTCATTGTGGGTTCACCCCGTCTGGTATCTGGTAAAATTGAACAGAGAGAAGATTATTTCCCTAAGCGCTTAACCATTGTACCACATCTGCCTGAGTCAGTTTTCAAAAGCATTGCGTTGTGGATATGAGGTGCCTTCTGGCGGGCTCGGACCCAGAGCGACCCTGTGCCCAACAGACTGCAGCCCTCCACGGTCCTGCGCCAGCCTCCCTGCTGTCCTAAGCCCGAGCCCATTGATGCAGCCCCTGCGCCAATCTATCTGCTCGAGAGCCTTCCTCTTTTTCCATGCCCTTCCGCTTTACCAGGCATGATGTCCTTCTCCAACGACTGGTATTCCTGACAATATGTCCAAAATACGTACGACAAAGTCGTGCCATCCTTGCCTCCAAGTAGCGCTCTAGCTGCAATTCTTCGACTAGAAACTGACGTGTCCGTTTAGCAGTCCATGGTACTTGCAATGTTCTTCTCCGGGACCACGGTTTCCATGCATCCATTCTTCTGCAGTCTTTCTTGTTCAATTTAGATTTCACATGCCCATGAGGTCCTGGAGAAGACCCTGGCCTCGGTCTGACTCACCTTGGTCCTCAAAGTAACATGCTTGCCTTTCAATATTCTAAAGAGGTCTTGTGCAGAATATTTACCTAAAGCAATATGTCTTTTGATCTCTTGATTGCTGCTTCCAAGATCATTGATTATGGATCCAAGCAAGGCAAAAATCCTTGACAACTTCAGCCTTTTCTCCCTTTATCATGATGTTTATTATTGGTCCAGTTGTGAGGATTTTGGTGTTCTTGACCTTGAATTGTAATCCCCATTGTAGGCTGCAATTCTTGACCTTCACCAGCAAGTACTTCAAGTCCTCCTCACTTTGAGCAAGCAAAGGTGTGTCATCTGCATATTGCAAATTTTTCAGAAGCCTTCTTCCCATTCTGGTTCTCTGTGGATCCTCTCAGCATTCAGATTGAATGAGTATGGTGAGAGGATACAATCCTGACACACAGCTCTCCTGACTTCAAACCATGCAGTAGGCCTTTGTTCTGTTCAGACAGCTTGATCCAGGTACAAGTTCCTCGTGAGCACAATGCAGTCTGCAGGAATTCTTATTCTTCTCAAGGTCACCACAGTTTATTCTGGTCCACACAGCTGAATACCTTTACATAGTCAATGAAACACAAGTAAACATCTTTCTGGTCTCCCCTGTCAAGATCCATCAGATATCAGCATTGATTCCCCTCGTTCCCTGTCCCTTCTGAATCCGTGGCAGCTCCCTGTCAATGCACTGCTGCAACCATTGTTGGATGACCTTAAGCAGCATTTTACTTGTGTGCACTATCAATGATATCGTTCTATAGTTTGGGTGTTTTGTTGGGTCCCCCCTTTTTTTGGAATGGACACAAATATGGATCTGTCCAAGTCAGCTGGCCAGGTAACAATCTTCCAAATTTCCTGGCAGAGAAGAGTGAGTGAGCCCAGTGCTTGTTCACCTTGCTGAAGCACTCACTTCAGTGGGTGCTCCATCAGTTCCTAGACCCTTGTTTTTGGCTAATGCATTCAGTGCAATGTGCACTTCTTCCTCTAGCACCACTGGTTCTTGCTAATGTGCTGCTGTGTAGACTCCTGTTTTCTAGTTTTATTTGCGTAGCTGGCATAATTCTCAAATTCCTGTTGATACTGGACAGTTTCTTTGTTAATTTAGTGGAAATCTGTGAGGAAAGCGTTAGATGTGAATGGAACATGTAACATTGTACTCAGAAGTTAGAGCACATTTCTCTCTCTTTGTGTGTATGTGTGTGTGATTTCTTTCACATGGACAGCAGTTTTCATAAAGTATATATAGTAACCCACATTTTATTTCAAATCTTTAGGCCATGCTTTGTATATATGCATACTCGATATATTTTGTTTTAACATGAGCAAATTAATGTAGTAGTGCCACTGAATGCATTTTCTATGAAGTAATAACCTAACCTTTTAAGCATGTGATTTAAAATTTGATGTCTTAGTAATATTAGTTCCTTATTACACAAGTAATAGGAATTTTTATAGAAACATGGTTATACAGAAAATCATTATTAACTCATCCACAGGCAACTTTAAACATTTAAAAATGAAATCATGGTCATTATAAGTACAGTGTCTGCAACCTATTCCATTTGATTTATCATGAATATATATTTTAGTATATTAAATTTCTCTTATGCTTTCTAATATAAAGTTTGAGAACTGTTAATTTCCTTAGTTTCCTAAAGAAGTTGGTGGCTATTTCCAACACACTCACAGAAGACAAAATGGGTGCATAGGCTAATGTGGTGAAGAAAGCTGATGGTGCCCGGCTATCACAAGAAGTAGTGTCTGGGATCTTAAAGGCTAGAAGTTAAAGAAGTGGTCAGCTAGCAGGGAAGCACAAAGCCCACATGGAAGAAGCACACCAGCCTGTGTGATCATGAGGTGTTGATGGGTTAGGGTGTCAGGCATCAAGACCCCAACAAACAACTATATCGATGCAAACAAGGGTGTCAGAATGGAGACCCCAGGCTCATCTGTAGACAGTTGGACATCGCCTCACAGAAGGGTCACTGGAAGGGAAAAACCAGCCAGGGTGCAGCAGAGCACTGACAAAACACACCACATCCTCTAGTTCTTTAATGCCCTTACCCCAACTATCATGACCCCAATTCTGCCTTACTACTATGGCTTGACCAGAGCATGCACACAGTTACAGATATATGCTCTCAACACACAGGATGATCGAGGACAGGTAAGCCCCTCAGGATCAACAGTGAGAGTAGTGATACCACGAGGGTAGGGGGCAGGTGCGGGGAGAAGAGGGAGAAAGGGAGAACAGATTTCAGTGATAAATGTGCGACACCCCCCCCCCACCCAGGGGGACAGAGAATAGAAACGTGGGTGAAGGGAGATAGTGGAAAGTATAACATATGAAAATAAAAATGATTTATAAATTATCAAGAGTTCACGAGGGTGGGAGGATAAAAAAGGCAGTTTACGTTGTATTGATGTGTGGTCTTTTGTTTCTGTCTTGTTTGTCTCTGTCATTGGTTGGCTATACGCCTTTCGTTAGTTACTTAACCCACGTTTCTTCCTCTTAGATCTGGTCCTACAAATCTCAAACGCAACTTGCTGCCATCAAGTTCATTCCAAAGCATAAAGACACAATAGGGCAGAGTAGAACTGGGCCCCCAAAGCATCCCTGGTGTGGAGCAAGTGGTTCAGTGTTGGCTTCTAACCTTCAGGTTGGTGCTTCAAACCCACTGGCTACTTGGTGGAAGAAAGAGTAAAGATCTATAGTCTCACACACTCGTTAGTAGCAGTTTCTTGCTAGCGTCTAGAGCAACGGTTCTCAACCTGTCCTCAATTTCACATACAATAATAAAAACTATAAACGGGAAACAAACAAACTAACAATGACAAAAGAGATAAACTTCAATAGAATAAACAGAAAGTATTAAAAAACTGAAACAACTTTAAATGGGTCAAAAGGAGATGAAATGATGAAGTGTTACATTAAAAAATTATTTTATTGGGGGCTCATACAGCTCGAATCACAATAGATACACGCATACATTGTGTCAGTATTTACAGCTGAAAGGACATGTTTCATGGGCAGAGGCTGCAGTCTCTCTTCTCTCTTACTCTTTTACTCTCACCCTCTCTTGTTGTTCTCTCTTCTTCTTTTTAAAAATACTTTTAACCCAACTACATCTGCCATATTCAGCTTCACAGTGCTCGCTGTCTCACAGCTTCACACCCCTGACTAGTATCCGAGGGATTCACTCAGAGTTTAAAACGTGGGGACCCTGCAAATGGATTTTTGCCTTCCACCGTCATCCATAGTCTTCTGCAAACTGGGTGTTCGGAATTGAAGCTCTGATACCATTCCCCCCTTCAAATTGGGATTTTATTGTTTATAATCCCCGGATCACACTGGTGGGTGTGCTTCCTCCATGTGGAAATGGGTGATGCCTCACTTAGATGGCTGCTTGTTTGAAGACAAGCCTCTAAGATCCCCGGTTTCTTCTCCACACTTTGCTGTGGAGCCTGTTTTCTTCACGAGGGCAAGTATCACCTAGGGACAAGTCATAAAAACGGATCGTTCTGAGATTAAGGCCAGCATTAAGTGCAGCCCCAAATCCATTCATCTCTCTATGATTTATACATGTCCCTGGTTCACTTTAGAGACATCATTTTATGATAGAGAATATTATAAATCATTCCCATGGGTCTCAAGGTAATTTTTTGATAGTGTCATTAATTTAGCCAATGGTAAAGAATTTAAACCACTGTTGAGAAAAGGAAATTCTACATATGCATGCTGATTTTTCAGGCCAAAATACATCAATTGTTGACTAGTTCAGATGAAGCTCTTAGCGACTGGACAGTATTTAAGAACAGTGGTGGTTAGTGATAGGGTGAAAATTTCAAAAACACTCATTTACAGAGGCAGAACCGTGTCATAAGAAAGCCAAGAGAACATTAAAATAGTACATATGCTGCAGTCCTGAGCCCCCATTCCGTGGGCATTCTCATAGCAAGTGATCCAAACTGAAGTTGAAGGGCAGCCAGGCCATACCTTTGGGGAAGCAGATTATCTAACACTAGGGCACTCACAGCCAAATGTCCCCTGGAGTATGTCAGTTCCTTAAATCTCCTACAGGGGCGTTGGAGGGAAAGTCCCGTTCACTTCATGCAATTTCCTCATAGAACCCTGCAGGTGTGGCCTATGCAGGATGCTCTGTGCCTCAAGAGGACAGAGTCTAAAGTCCCAGTAGTTTATAGCACATGGCCTGGGCCCCAAAGGCTGGGTAGAAAGTAGATCAAGAATATCCATCTCGGCACATGGTGCCCGGTGTATTGTCCCCCTGGGTTATAGATAAGTATTGTTAAGCTTTTTTTTCTCATGGGAGGTTGCTAAAAGGGCTAATTTTGTTATTTTTACTACTAATTTATTTTCTTGAGATAAGGCCTTGACAATATATATCAATACTTTTTTTTACTATGAAAACATAGATGTAATTTAGCACCATTTAACAAAACTGTAACATAGTCATACTTTAATAGGCAAAAACGTTCACGAGAATTCATATGAACAATATGCTAAAAGCATTCCTCCCTTAGCTGTAGTTTTCATCTTATTTTATCTCCAAACTGAAGATTTAATAGACCATAAGGTAAAATACTTTTAGCCTACTTGTTCATATGAATTCTTAGATGTAGTTTTCAACTTAGTTTATCCCCGCAGTTAAGATTTTATAGACCATAAGGTAAAATTTCAATACACAACTAAGTATAGTGTCTTGAATTCGTGTTTCAAACCGCATACTTTAAGCAATGAAAACAAGTCTCAGAAAATATCTTTTGGACTTTGCTGGCATCTAGCTCTTCAAAATGAATTCTTTGTCTCCATAGTCATCAGCCTTGGCCTTGCGATGTGGAATTTGTCATCTTTTGGGCCTTCTCGTTCCAGCTTGCCAGTGCAATGGCCACAGCACGTGCATCCACGAGGACGTGTGTGAGCAGTGCAGAAACCTCACCACCGGGAAGCAATGCCAGGACTGCATTCCCGGCTACTATGGAGACCCCACCAACGGCGGCCAGTGCACAGGTAGCCTCAGTTCCCTCCCCTCAGTGCGCTTCCTCTGCAGAACAGACCCAGCGCTTCGGGCAGCTGGCAGAGGACTGCTGTACTGTCTATGGCTTCTTGATTGTGATGTGACCGATGGACTTTGTCTCGACTCTTTTAGACCTGCAGCATAATGAAATAAGCCGCATGCCCCACCTAGTGCATTGTTATTGGTGTAGTGATGGCGAAAATCAGTTTGTAAAGCCAGGGCAGTATACATTTATTAAACTTTTTTTTCGTTTTCAATTGACTTTACTGAGAAAAGCTCGTTATTACCAATCCAAGCCCACCATGACGTTAAGTGGAAGGAGCAAAATAGAATTATTTACTTTTTCCCGGTTCACTGATGTTTGAAGTTAGTTGCTCAGTACTCTCCCCCCATCTCTTTTAGTCTGAAACCTGCTCAGCAGCATGGCAACACGCACACCTTTCCTGACAGGGTTACAGTGAGGTCCGCAAGGTACCTCTATCTGAAATCCCATGCATTTCTGACACATTTTACCAAAAGATAGTATAGTCAGTATATTATTTATGGTTAGTATTAATGACTAAATTATGGCCTTAATAATCTAAGGATGTTATACACGTATATATAACAGAATTATCTTGGTCATATTATCTGCTACCTAGCTTTGTATTATAGGAAAATAAAATAAATGAAAGTTTGGTTGAGTATAAGGATAGTCCATACATTCCACGTATTGTACTTTGTAATGAAGGAATACCCAAGAATTCAGCAAGCTTGCTGATTGTCCTGACTAACCTTGAGAGGAGGCAAATATCCGATACTAACCGCGACAGAGACTGTAGACACATGCGAATCTAGGAAAACTTGGATGTCATTGAAAACAAAATGTAACGCATAAAGATAGATAATTGAGGCATTAGTGAGCTGAAAGGGAGTGGTTTGTGGCATTTTGAACTGGACAGTCATATAATCTGTGCCAGCAATGATCAACTGAAGGGAAATGATTTCACATTTGTTGTCCAAAGGAACATTTCAGGATCTAAACTGAGGTTCAGTGTTGTCCACGGGTAGAGTAATCACTATGCCTAGAAGAAAGACCAGTTAATGACAGGTGCTCAAATTTACTCACCAACCGATGCCAAAGGTGAAGAGTTTGAACATTTTTACTAACAACTTCCACAGTTTGAAATTGATCAGGTATATAGTCCAGATGAATAAATAACTACTGGTTATTTGAATGGAAGAGCTGCAAACAAGGAAGGCTCAGTAGTTGGAAAACAGGGGCTCGGTGATGCCAACTTGGTGAGCTGGCATCTAGCCAACCATTTAGCTTGGTTATGGCTTCCGTGGAGAAATTTAATGTCAGCAGTCAGAAAAAGGCTATATGCAAATTCATGGTGAAGCCGATGAAAATTAAAACAAGTCCATAAGAACCAAAGTATGACCTTGGATATATCCCACCTGATTTTAGAGACTATCTCAAGAATATATTTGTGCATTGAACACTAGTAACTGAAGACCCGGAAAATTAGGTTATGACAAAGAAAGCAAAAGATCATGAAAAAGATAAGAAATAAAGGATAGGCCAAAATGAGTGTCAGAGGAGACTGAAGTTTGGATTGAACATAGAGCAGTTAAAGTGATCGGAAGAAATGATGTGGTCCAAGAAAACGGAATAATGTATTATA